>NC_052501.1:17564430-17864430 GCF_016617805.1 Bactrocera tryoni | reverse complement strand
TTAAACGTTTCGGTAAAAGTTTTGCCAAAACAAAATTTAATGTTGGCTCTTTGTTCGAAGCACATTTTGGCACCGATAACACAAACATACTGACACTTAAAACGCAATAACTTCACTTCCAATCAAAGAAATGTCATGAAATTCTCACTGGACAATCAATAAAAATAGCAGATTTTAACGCACTAGCCGACATATAGATGGCGCCACCAGGGGGCGCTACATTCCTGTTTACTTTGGAACACATCTTGTATTATACTGTTGGGATGGAAGTGCTTTCGTTTCCTTAGATATTTGGTCCGGTACCAGAAAAAAAACAATTCATTCAACAAAATGGAAATCACTTTTGTCGCTATCTCGACAGATAAGTAATATTTATATTACCGTCTTTTCTAATTTCTTTTGCCTCATTAATTTGCTCAACTTTAAATGTGAGCATTTACAAAAATTTCTTACGGTAACTAGTAGACTATATTCGCTTTATTAATTCTATTCATTTTAATTATACTGAAATATAAAACACACTGTTCTCATAATTTTTGTAATAATTCTTAAAAGACATTTCGATTAATTTTGCGTAAAAAAAAAAACAAAAAAAATAGAAACAGAGCTAGCAGCGAATAAATATGTTTATACAATCATTTGTCGCTCGCCATTAAAATCTTAATTAATTTTCCGTCAACATTGCGTGCATTAATTGCGGCAATTAAAGTCGCAAGATTGGAAAATTTATGGTGCTAATTTAAGCGGCCGGCGGCTGGGCGTGAGCATAACCTGTTGACCTGGAATCAATACGATTGCAGCAGCGCATAATTGCCAGACATAATTGCTGCATCTACTGGGAATGTTACATAGCACTTTTATAGTAAAAACTTTAACAATTATATTTAATTACATATCTTATATATTATTATTATATATAAATTAAAGTTAATTTGGTTATGTGCTGACTGGTTTTGAATGTGCTGTTATTCTATTTTTTGAGTGAAGGAATTTTTGTCAACGAATACTACTTATATTATTAGTTTATTATATGTTCGAGGTAAATAGTAGTTTATTACATTAGGGTCCAATTACTAACATAGCTATTATAACTCGGCGTATATTGAGTTTGAACTGGTCAGTCATTGCTGAGTTATCAGTAGAGTTTACTGGCTTGTTGAACCCAAACAAATAAATATTAAAGTTGAGACTGCTGACTCCGAATTTCGTTGTTGGATCGTTTATCTTTCCGAGATGAAATTGCAAGTCTTACTGAAGAGAAAAGTCAAAAGAGCGGTAAAAATTATGGAGTCGTTCCATGTCCCTATCGGTCCTTATTGAAAGCCCCGTTAGTAGCGTAAAGGAGTCAAATTATAGTATCTAAGTGGCAGACATGATTCGGATATCTTAGACTCAGAATCAAATTTAACCCGAACTGGTCTATATAAACTGCGCGCACAAACCGAATCGCTAAAAATGTTTTCTCTAGATTGGTATAACCTTTTTATGTTCGTATGAGGCTTCATCTTAATATGTCAATTAATGTGTGTGTTTGGCCGCTAAGAGAATTAGATTAAGGCACAAAGCCTACAGTGAAGGTGGTGAAATCATCGAAGACGTGCCTCATGCGAGTCGTCCATCCACCTCTTGAAAATCGTCGAGCTGGTATCATAGAGATAACAGACGATCTCGACATATCTTGTGGACCGACTCCAGACTTTTTGGTTAATATTTTAGGTATAAAGCAAAAAAACTGAATGTAATCGGCTCTCAAAACTTGAAACGCGTTTTTCTCAAAACGTTGTTTTCAGAGTCGGTGAAAAAAACTTACCAAAACGGTTAGACCGGTTGCCTTAGAATTTTCACACGACCGCTATAGATATATTTGGCGGGTGAGGATCATTGATAAGAGCTTTGATAAAATTTTCCATTTTTTATGTCCCTTCGAAGTGTAATTTTTTTGCACAAAGCACGACTTTTTTAGAAATCCGCTATTTTGCTAAAAATCAAAATGTTTATTGGTCCTTCGATTATTTATCTTGATAATAAACTATTTTGTTGGTTTATGATTTGAGATAATTTTAAGCAGAAAAATCTTCCTTTCAGGCAAATATATTTTTAGGCGGTTCTCCTGGAGATCAAACACGGAATCAAGGAAATTCAAATTTTGAAAATTAATTGTCGATTTATTAAATTCTGTAAATGCACATTTTTATACGGCGAACAGAAGGGTGGCTAAAAAAACGAATCGCTTCATGCTCCGAAAAATTAATTGGTAAACAGCTCTAAGCAAGGCTCTTAATTGTGATAGGAAGGTCCTCCGCCTGCCGGTTTTCTATTTTTTTCTTATTATCAAATAGAAAAATTCAGATCTCGCCTCCAACTACTAGAAAACATATTTCGTTTTATGGATCGTGCATAAAATTTCTCTCTAACGGTTTTTTCGTAAACCTAAAGATATAGCGATAGAAGTTAGACTATTTTAAGGCTGACTGTCTCTCTGTCCGTTCGTGCAAGCTGTAACTTGATATCCCGATAAAACTTGGTACGCGCGTTCCTTGAAAGAAAAAATTGTGAATTCGTAGATGGGCCACTTTCACGCCCACAAAAGATCATTAAAGGAAAACATACAAAGTGTCTTCACTAAGCAATAAATTAAGATATAAAACTCTTATTTGGCATAGGGAATCGAAGTAGTAAAGCACTTGTAGACATTTCTTTTGTAATATTGAAAGTAGCTCCGTCTTCTAATCCACTCAAGCTTCAACAAATTCACCTAGCGCAAATACTATAAGAAATACAGACAGTGTGAAAACGAATGAAATCGGATGGTAACACCGCTCACTCCCATATAATGGTACTGTCAAAAACTTTTAAAAGAGCAATAAATCAATAACCAAATATGCCAGAGATATTTTACCCCCGAAATGGTATGAGAGAGATTTAATGGAGCCGGTGTCAAAATTGGACGATAGACATGGCAGCGCCCACTTGTAGGCGAATCCGCATATTTCGTGATCTGTCGATCCAATCGATTTCGAGCAAAGTCGGTCATAACATCCTACTAACAGTCCTACATCACAGAGAATCTTTTCCTGATAATATTATCACTGTGCATCAAAAATGCTTTGAATCTGGTCAATACTTCCCTTAGCCGCCGCGGTATATACATATATGTATATATATATGATTTATATTGATAAAACTGAAAGAGCTTGTTTTTCTTATAACGGTGCATATCTGCGCTTAGAATGATTAAAATCAGGTGAAAACTCTGCCTAGTCCCCACATAACCTACAAACCTTATATACCCGAAGGTACTTCTCTGGCTTTAATCCTGGCAAATTGCAAGAGTATGAAATGTTCGGTTTTACCCGAACTTTGTCTTTCATTACTTGTTGTTGCTTGTATTTATTTAGTAGAGCCTTGAAATTAAATGTGAATGAATTTTATGAATTTAATAATTTCTGCATTTGTTGCCTTACTACGCAAAACCAAACTAATTTAAGTCGCCAGACATAAATAGTAGAAGCAAAGCATAAATTCAAGAAGAAAGCAGTAAACTTGAAGAAAAGCCAAATAATTCTTATAAGTGTATGTAACTAACTAGCCCTGAGCTCTAGACTCAGCCAGTCAGCTAAACGAATCTCAGGAGACACAATTAGTGCATGACGCCAAGATTGTTGTTATTATTGTTTGTGTTGTTAATTTTTTTTATTTTATTTGTTATTGTTTTTGTTGCTGTTGGTTACTATTACCTGCCAGCTGTCAGATAGTAACTTTATTAATAAGCATTAACACATGACTTGGCTATTCTCAATGAATTGAAGTGTTATGGCGCCGATGGAGGCGTAATAGAGGGGTTCATGGGTGTTGTGTTGTTGGCAAAATCACGGCACGTGCTGGTGCTCACACCAGCAAATGCATGACATAGTATTATATATTTGTTGTATGTACGAATGTTTTGTATTTTTTTCTCTTCTTCTTTTTGTTGCTATATTCGTTTTCATAAGCAAATCTAGTCATTCGCTCTTTGATATACATATACATATATGTATTATATATTTATGATATATGAATATATGTATCTTCTATTGGTGTACCAGACAGTCCTCGAGCGATGCTATCGCTATCAATTTTGTGTTGCGTGCACACGAATGAGTAAAATTGATTGCAACAACTTTTGCTGCACAAATGTGGCAAAAAAATAAGTAAAAATATTTTCTCATGTTCAGTTTTTGTACTGAGCTTACGAACAACACAGTAGAACAACAAAAACAAGCAATTGCTGCATTCGATGTTGAAAGATGCCCCTCGTTGATGTTGAACTACATAATAGATATGAAAAAAAGTGTTTTTTTTTGCAAAAATATTCAAATGGATGCAAATATTTTGGAAACAGACAGCCATGATCGATCAATGTCGAATTGCTGTGAATGGAGGTGTTGCTGCTGCCATAGCTTGTTTTTGGATAGTGTGTTTCTCTGTAAAAAAGCTTATTGCATTTAAATGGCTGTCAGTGCGCAGGTGTGTTGACAGCTGTGGGCTTGTGTGCTGAACAGACACGACAAGATGCAAAACTACATATCGTCACCGAAAATGCAAAACCACGTATCATCAAAAAAAATTAAAATCGTTGTCAGATATAATAACCAATATATAACCATTTTATAACATATATGTGAGTGTATGATAACCAATATATAACCATTTTATAACGTGTATGTGAGTGTATGATAACCAATATATAACCATTTTATAGCGTGTATGTGAGTGTATGGTAACCAATATATAACCATTTTATAACGTATATGTGAGTGTATGATAACCAATATATAACGAATTATAGCCAAAACTCAAATTTTTGTATGATAACCAATATACAACCATTTTATAACGTGTATCCGAGTGTATGCTCACCAATATATAACCAAAACTCAAATTTTGTTTTCAATATTAATGATTTCTATTTTATCGTTTTTCCTTCGCCTGTAAACTTATGAAAAGTAATGTTAAGTTATTTTGCAGTGTAAGTGACGATATATTGACTAAAATATTTTTTGTTTAATTTATTATATTTTTCTCTGTTTTTTCTGAATAAAATTTTTATTAAAATTTCCACTTAATTTTTCCAATTTCAAAGCCGCCTGCAGCGACTTTGCACCGAAATAAACACTTATCAGCCTTGTTAATCGAAAAAATATTACCGTTTTTATTAGCAGCAATTTGTTGCCACAAAGACATATGTATATGCAAACATGCACGCACCGTGACAGAAGTGTCAAAAATGTTTTGTTAATTGACTAGGTGCTGGCTTTTCAGCGTCGCTCGCTGGTGTGTCACTTTTGACGCGTTTTGCATATTTCTGCAACTTTTCATATTTCGCCCGCTCGGTTTCTCGGCTTCTCATTAAGCGTACGAAACGCATGCAAATCCATTTGTGGCAAGCTTATGACAGCTACGTGTTCTCAATGTATCACAATTGGTCCAATTGTGTGATATCAGCGTTTTTGAATGGCAAATCGCGTAAGCATTGCATTCATATTTTAAGCATTTCGATTTGCCAATGTCACAATGCAGACAAGTAAAAATGTTAAAAATTTTAATACAAATGTGTCAACATTCACTCAACCCAATAAGTGGCAATTCATTTGCTTATGACTTGCGAGGGTCATTTATGGACTGCACAGTGTCGTGTTGGTGACTATTTAAAAGTGGTTAAATATTAAAGGTTACGAAACAAAATTTTCAGGAATAATTTTTTTTTTCAATTATGACAAATTTCAAAAAAAAAAAACTTTATAAAAAAATTTTAGGAGCAGCGGAAGAATTGATATAAGTTTTAATCAATTGTGGACATTACCTAGCAGTATACTAAGCGTTGATCTGGAAAAATGTTTACTTTGAGGTGCATATCTAGTGTGTTAGCCTAAAATATGATCTATCAATTTTTTATTTTAAATAAAATTATATGAAATCTCAAATGGTCCTAGAACAGCCGTCCTCTACTGAAGCGGTGATGATCTTCGGGGATGAAAGCATGCATTAAATGACCTACCGCCGAATCAAATTTTTGGTGAGAATTATTCAAAGAGGGTTCAGAATGCGTTGATGACGAACCACGTCCTGGTCGGCCATCAACATCAACTGATGATCAACTCACGTCTATAAAAATAAAGAAATTGGTGCTTGAGAATTACAATTCTGAAGGCAGAGATCTTACTGACATCGTTGAAATATCGTAGGGTTCAGTGAAAACCATTTTGAAAGATCATTTGGGCCTAAGAAAACTGAAAGCATGATTGGTTCCAAAATAACTAGATTTTTTCGAAAAACAGCGTCGCGTTAACTCTGTGAAACAAAGCTTTCCGACTAATATATGCTTACGACCCGGAAACAAGCGATTAGTCGGCCGAATATCGTAGCAAAAGTGAACTCAAGCCGAAAAAAACATGTGAAAACAGGTGAAAAATCAAGGTTATGTTCACAGATTTCTTCGACAATCGAGGTGTGGTGCACTCCGAATTCCTTTCGACCGGTCAAACTGTCAACAAGGAACTATTTGATTTTTTGCGTCGTTTGTGCGAAGCTATTTGTAAAAAGAGATCGTACTTATGGGTCGACAATTCTTGGTTTTTGCACCACGACAATGCATCTTCGCGTACTGCATTGAGTCTTAGTGAGCTTTTCGACAAATTTTCAACCAATAAGGTGCCGCAACAACCGTATTCACCTGATTTAGCTTCATAAGACCTCAGGCTGTTCAGCAAACTCAAACAACCGCTCCGGGGAAACCGTTTTAAATCAATTGAACGCATTAAACATGAATCGCTACGCGCATTGAAGTCTATTCCAAAAATTTACTTTAACAACTGTGTCGTGGATTGGAATAGCGTTTGCAGAAGTGTATTGGGGGAAAGGAAGACTTCTTTGAAAAGGACGACATCGATTTTGAAGAATAAATTAAGAATTTTAAAATTATGAACAAAGTCTTACTATTTTTGCTTTTAGTAGTACATACAAGGTGCGTTCCAAAGTAAACAGGAATTTTTGAATCTAACGCCCTCTGGTGGCGCCATCTACACGTCGACTGGTGCGTTACAATCTGCTATCTTTATCGGTCCCGTGAGAATTTCATGACATTTCATCGATTGGAAGTGAAGTTATTGCGTTTTAAGTGTCAGTATGTTTGTGTTATCGGTGCGGAACGGTGCCAACATTAAATTTTGTTTTAAAATTTATCAAAAATCAGCCGAAAACATCATTGAAATTCATGGAAATGGAATTGAATATCTCCAAAACATCGATTTATCGCATTTTAACCAAACATTTGGGCTTACGGGAGGTGTGTGCACGGTTTGTTCCGCAAAAATTGAATGACGGCCAAAAATTGCTCAGAATCCAACATTCGAAAGACGATTTTTTGACCAAAAATCACATTTTAACCAATAACCACTCCCCGTATTCACCTGATATGGCACCGTGCGACTTCTTCCTTTTCGGAAAAATGCATTTGCTCATGAAAGGGAAGCGTTATGCAGACGTAGAGGCCATTCAAAAGGTTTGCACCGGCGTACTGGCGACCATACCTGCCAACGATCTCGTTCGACATGCTTTTGGACCGTGCAAGAAGCTGTATTGAAGCAAAAGGAGACTATTTTGAATAAAATAAATTGGTTTTGCCGAAAAAAACCATTTGTTTTTATATTTTTATGTGTGGCGAGATCGACCGCCTCTGCCAGGTTTTATTATTTACTGAATCTCATTGAAACCAGAAGCTATATTAATTTTTCAACCCGTTGAAAATTATTTCTGACTGCACAATATTTGAGAATGTCACGCTGTTATTCACTTATTAATTTGTTTATGACATAAATACTGGGGATATTTATTTATTACTTGCACTTTATTAGTAAAAACCAATAAATAAGTTGAATAATCAAATTAATTAAAAGCAATTTTCGAAATGAATTCAACAGATGACGATTGAAGAAAAGCCTTAAATAGCGTATTACATGAAAACAACGTCAGTATATGTATGTATACAGACAGACAAACTGACGGACATAGCTAAATCGTCTCAGCACGTCACGCTGGCAAATTCTGTACCCTTTCCCTTACAAACTGTTGAGGAATTAAAAATTGCAAATATATATCATAGAATAGAAATATATTATCTTAAATAACCAAATGTTATTTATTACTGAAAATATAAGCGTCTTTACAAATTTCTGATGAATGCTACTTAAACAAGTGTTGATTAAACTGCTAAAACTCATGTATAAAACTATACATATTATTGTTTAAGTTTCTTGAAAAGTTTAAAACATGCTGCTGTATTTTTATTTAAACTGCTTTAAATCCCTTTTTACATATTTATATTATACCAACTCCCATTAGCAGAAAGAAAGTAGTCCTTTACATATTAGACTTTGGAAATTTGATTTAAGCTTTAAGCGGCTATGCAAACATATACTTTAAAATCACTTTGATGAGATAAAATTTGAAATAACGCTCAAAGACAACCAAAGGAGTTGACTGAGTATTATTAAATAGTATAGAAAAAATAAAAACACACAATTTCAAAAAGAAAAAAATACTTTTTATGAATCGTTGTGCTGTTTTCCAGTTTTTCTAACTAATTGAAACAGTCTAAGTCGATTTAATGGACTTTTAATATTTTGTGTAACTTTATTTTACAATTGAAAATGTATTGCAAAATATCTATATCGACCTTTCTCTAAGATGGGGGAAATTACACAAATTATCCCCATTAATTCGAGTTCACTTACACAATTCTGAAATAATTCCACAGTTTTGCTTTCAAATGATACGGTGGTATGATTGCGTGTTAAATGGCCAAAATATGAGAATCTTTTGACTTCTCGAACCACGACTTAGCCACAATCAACATTAAAATCTCACCCTGATTTTTAGTCGAATTTTCATTTATGCAAGTATATATAATATATTATAAGCTGTGGATATACACGGTCGTCTTTAGGCCAATTTTGACTTATGGAGCACTGGTTTTGTGGCCCACATTAAAACAACAATATTTTATGTGACATCCTTTAAACGGAAATAATGTTTAGTAGGAGACGAGGATACTACCTCTATTTTGAAAGCGAAGTAGATGCGGAGGTACACTTCAATGATTTTGACATCTCTCTATACGTCTACTAAACTCATAAAAAAGATGTGTAGTGTTCTATTGAAAAATATGGGAGGCTACAAGTATTTTTGTAAATACAGATAGCCAGACGGCATTGCTAGCCTTGTCGTCGTCTAAAATCAGTTCCAGCGAAATCTACAATTGCAGGAAGGGTGTAAGCTCATTGGCAGGTCACCTTCAATTGTCCATAATTTGTGGTCTTGGTCACAGGAAAATTTTCGGCAAGAAAAAGGCATAGAAGTTGAAAAGGCTTGGAGTCTCTTTCGACAAATTCGAGGCGAAGTTACCACCATACGCGCTGAGGACGATCAAAAGAGAGTTTTATATACATTTTTTACAAATTGCTCAGAACAGATAGAAATCAATAATAAGCTGCAAAATAGCGAAGAAGGTGTGGACCAAGTATTACAAAACTAGAACCAAGGATTTATTAAACAGTCCAAAGTCTAAGTCTTAAAAGGTAAAAAGTCTTTTGGAAAGCATGTGCCAAAAATTTGACTGCTTTATAACAGTATTTACTGCAGCTGCGACCTAGAAGGTAGCATGGAAACTGTAAAGAAACAGCACACCTAACTACGATATTAATGGGTGATCCAACTAGATGTCCTTTTTTCAAAAGACTTTTTTGAAAGATCGTGAGTCGTGTCAAGCTATTTTTGTTTAGTATTGTACCATAGTATTATTAGTCAACATAATCGGCTTACTGATCATACTATTCACAACACCCATCTTATAGGATACTATTCGACCGAATAGACCAGGTCCAGTAGGCAGTGAAGAAAATATAGCAGCCGTAGCTGAGAGTGTACACGAAGACCGTGGAGAATCGATTTGGCGCCGTTCGCAGCAACTTGGACTGACGTATGGAACCACTTGGCGCATTTTACGTCGAGACCTTAAATTGAAAGCGTACAAAATATAGCTTGTACAAGAACTAAAGCCGATCGACCTTCCCAAGCGATATCTATTGCGGTCAGTGGAACCATCGGTCCATATTTCTTCAAAAATGATGCCGATAGGAACGTAACCGTCAATGCCGATCGTTATCACGCCATGATAACCGATTATTTGATGCCTGAAATTGAAGCTTGTGATCTCGGTGACATTTGGTTTTAACAAGACGCCGCCATTTGCAACACATAATAAATTATCTAGATTCTTCTTTGAATAGATTTTTGTTTGCTTATTTGTTTAATTTGTTTAAATTTAGTGCCATATGGATAATCGCTGTCAACAAGAACAAAATTAGTTTGGAACCATCTCTGCAAATTTACACATGAAAATCCAATATTGTAAGTCTTTCAATTTCCAAAATGCCTTGCATTTTGCTTTGTAAAATACTTATTGTTCTCTTCATGCTCTATTATGTCAAAATACTGGGAATCCCATCAATAACTCAACACATTTTACAACTGACTCGTGAACATAGTTGCATTCGACTTTTCACACTTAGCCGTAAACAGATAATTAATTAATTGCAATCACTATTGAATTACGTGTAATTGACCCTGCCCACTATGTTGTCAGGTAAAACAAGTGAACAAATTAATAACTGGCTTCACTACCCAGCGACAAAATCGCGTGAATTACAAACTTTACAAACATACACACTCCATATAATATCCATATGCCATATAGAGTTTTAATTGCCGTCGGCAGTATTGAAAATGGTATATAAACATAATAATTTATGTGCATAAACACATCCGTTGGGTTGTGGCGCCCAATCGTTCACACAAATTACATTCGGAGGCAATAAATTACAAGTCATGCCGACGGCCGGAATAACGTCGCACCGAGTGGGCCAATGTGCAGCAAGGAAGGCGACGCAATATTCCAGCCAAGAGCAACCCAAACAAAGTGGTTACAACTGGTCAGCCACAGGCGGGGATCAACAGCCGGTGGTGCGAAATAGAGGTGGTCTACCGTACGACATTATTGCGGCACTATTAACACACATTTGGCGTGATTGCAAAATCGATTAAAGTTATTTGCGCAATTAAGCAGCTCCGGTGAGCGTTTCCGATGAATTTATATACATAGAAATGCGCTACTGTTTAACGGTGACAGCCAAGTGCAGACAGGTCGGCAGCCTTTAGTTGATTGACTGCTTGCCACAGACAGACATTCGGTAGCTTCTCATACTTTTGCGCCGTTCGAACAATTGACGGCCCAAATTAAAACATCAATCTACTTAATTGTCATGCTAACTAGGTAAGTGATACTTTATCGAATGAGTTCGACAAATGACAAAATGTTGATAAACACGTTTATATGTTTGACATCGGCTGTTGAAGTGTGACGCTTTTTATTAGAGAGAAGTGACAATTAACAGCCAATGTCTCGCTCATGCAGCCAGCAAATATACATAAATAAATTCATGTCGATAATAAGAAGAGTAGGGGTTCCTTTGAACTTTTCGATTTATTTTTGGAAAATGAATAGTCAACCAAAATAGTTTGCTCATTACATAAAGGAGTTGTTACTGGCCATTACCCCATTGGAATCCATTTGATGTGGTTAGAAATGTTATTTCTCTTTTAGCCCATTGATGAATTTGACTCTCATTCTTTTAGCCGTGCAATTGAAAAATTTTGCATCAAAGTCCCATGCCGACATATTCCGTCAAGGTTTATTTCATCTTTAAAATTTAAAATACTCCAAACGTCATTACAAGAATTGTGCAAACGTGGCAATTTTCGATATCAGCTAGAAAATCTAACTTAACTAGCCGCTAGGTTTCCTGCTTTATTTTAAAACGACTTAAGATTTTACCCGATAAGATTATTGTGAAATATTTACAAATAAATTTCAGAATAATACATACGATAGTCTCTGAGTGGGCAGAATCGGACCACTGCCACGCCCACAAACGCGATTAACCGAAAACCTATAAAGTGCCAGTAAAGAAGATCGCAGTGGCAAGGTACACCTGTGGGCAGAAAATTTCGAAAAAGTGGGTGTGGCTCCGCCCTCTAATAAGTTTAAGGGGTTACATACAATTAGGATTTTCAAAAAATCGACTTTGTTTGCGTTTTCTTAATATATATATGTATGTATATCTGAGTATACACACACAAAATTTCAAGTCGATCCGACGAATATTTTCGAAGTTATAGACACATTAGTGAAGGCGCGCCGACTACATGTAAAGTGCTTTCAAAACTTTAAACTCGTTTTTCGCGAAACGGTGTTTTCAAAGTCGGTGAGCAAGATTTCTCAGAAACGGCTGAACCAAAGATCGGTCTGAAATTTTTACAAAAGCTTCTTAACTATATTTTTTAGTAATTAATCGAAGGATATCGCCATCCGATTAAAAATTTCTTATTTTTATAAACAATTGAAGACCCGAATTTTGGTTGAAAATCGAACCTTTGCGTTGAGTAGCCGCCATTTTGTCAAACAATTTTTTTTTGCTAATTCTAGATTATTTTTGCTAATTTATAGATTATTTATTATATTAATGAAATTTATTTGGTTTTTGCATTTTAGATGATCCAGTCCACAGATATCGTGCTCACCGCAAGAGGCCTTTTTTTTGCGGACCTCTGCAAAATTGGCAATATCAACGTTCCCGGTAATTATTTTTGGCAATAAAAAATATGTGAATATAGTTTAAGGTAGTCATAATATACCTGCCAAGTTTCAAATCAATAAACCAAATAGTTTGCTTAGAAATATTCTTGAAAAATGCCTTTTTTCGACCTCCAAACTATATATAACCCCTTAATGTACATATCTCCTAAACCACTAAAGCCGCAACAAACAAATGAGCATAGCACAAATATTATAAGAACTCCCAACGACATGGAAAAATCTACAGGAACAATGTTTACAAAGAAATAAATTTTTTTATCTAAATAAGCGTTTTTCCAATTGCAACTTTTCTTGCGCTTTCGCCATTATATTTACGTAAATTGACAGTTTGGTGCGGTTTTTGCTCTGGTGGATTCGTGGGCCCGCATTTTTTTCGAAATGAAACTGGTGACTGTCAATGGAGAGCGGTATAAATCAATGATAACCAACTTCTTATGGCCGCAATTGGAAGAATTTGATCTTGAGAACATCTAGTTTCAACAAGACGAAGCTAAGTGGCAGACAGCACGTGCGGCTTGGAGATTCGATTATTTCAAGAAATTGTGACATTATATGGCCTCCAAGAAGTAGTGATTTAACACTACTTAGACTACTTATTATGTGATTATTTGAAGTCATTGATCTTTAGCAATAAACCAGACTCCTTTCAAGCTTTATAAGTCAATATTGAACGTGCTATTCATGACATACGACTTGATTTATTGGAAAAAGTTCTCGAAAATTAGGTTAATTAATTCATTCTTGCAAAAGAAGACGTGGTTGAATAATGTTATATTCAGAACTTAATTGCTTCGATTGTACTTCACACTGATTAAAAAATATTTGAATTTCCTTAACAATTAGTGTATGTTATGTTTTGTAAAGAAATTATTTTACTCTTTTTGAAACCCTGTACCACTAATTTTGTGTGTTTAAGAGGGCAACGTTGAAGACTTTTCTTGTACTTTGCTCTTTAAAGTTAATTTCACGCTGAAGTTTAAATTTTCTTAAGCATTTCAGACTCTGGCTATATATCATCGAAATGAAAATAGATAGCGGAATATATGATACTGTATGAATGAAATAGATTTAAATAACAGATTTATCGTAATATGATATCGAAGCAATAAATTGCTTTATAAACAAATATTTGATGGGGGTTTCACCGCTTTCAAAACTTTATAACGAATAAGATCTAAAAATAGGAAATCAATTATTTTTCTAATAGATGGCTTTAATAATCTGCATATCGCGTTGTACCTTTAAGTGCGTTCGGGTTACAGCTTATGATATTAGAAGATAAGAAACAGTTTTGAGAATGTTTGGTTCGGTATTGCAAAGAGAAAATAGATATGTGTAAGCCATATTTTGCAGTTTTCTTTCTATAAAGGCGAAATCGCAAGCCAGAGGGCTGAAAATCTGAATAAGTCTTATGGTTCTGATGTACTATAATATGTATGTATATAGTATAAAATCACACGCAATTTTGGTTTCGTTGATTCCATTTTGGTAATTATGATGTCCAAGATAATAAAAAAGTGAGTTCCTTACGACAACCTCAAGGAAAACCGGTCGCGTTCGAATTGCGATGAGTCGGTGGCTAAGAGATGATTTAAGGTCAGGAAGGACCAAGGGGACAAGTTAATCTTATGAGAATCGACGATTTCCGGAACAACAACTGATTTTGAACAACCTTCATTAAATCCATCTTGGAGCGATATTGAAAACATATTGCATGGATATTTGACTTTAAAAAAGAATTTCACGTTGGATCCTACGCAATTTGTCTATCGCACAAAAAAAGGTTCGTGTATATTGGTCGAGTAAAACGTTTAAAAAGTACGATAGTGGTGCTTCGAAACACGTCTATTAGACGTGACAGGAGCCAAATATGCTTCGAGAATTGGTTCAGACACATGCAAAAGTACACAGTATAACAATAAAGTAACAGGAAATTTGAAATAAAACGCAGAATATCAAATTAAGTATTATCCACTAGATATAATACACTTCTGCCAACTATTTATCCAGTTTTCGAAATATTTTTCATAAGATCTTTTTGGGATGACCTTCAGCTCCTTCAGCAAATTTTGTTTCATCTCTTCGATCGAATGATCCACTAGTTCCATTCCGGTGATTGTTGACTGGTTTGCATGTCAAACTCATAAACCAATGTCTCATCGGCAATGAGAATGCTCTTCATGAATGTGGGATCGGAAATCACACGATCAAGCATGCCTAAGGAGACCTATTTACGGTACTCTTTGTAAAAAAAATTTAGCTTTATCGAAGCGACTCCAGCATGAACGCGTTTCATATCCAAAATATCCATCAAAATCATTTGAACGCGCACGAGAGAGATGTCGCTTTCTTGTACCATATACCTCACTTTTTTAATATTTTCATCAGTTGAAAAGGTCGAAGGACGTTCGGAAAGAGGCATGTCTTCAACGATCTCTCGACCGCCTTTAAAGGCTTTGTACCATTCGTAGGCTTGTGTTTTGGATAAAACTGAATCACCGTAAGCCTTTTCCAACATTCGCAATGATTCCGCACACGAAATCTGGTTAGACAGTTCGAGACAAATTCTTTCTTTGATATTTTAATTCATTGTAAAAATCGCAACGCACTACTGAGGTGTACCGACTTAAGCAGCTGCTGTAAACAAACTGGTTCACAGATTGCGCTCATTGGCATAGTAATTAAGGACGGTCCTACCAACTTGGCATAATTTTTTTTTAAATATCCTTTACCAGGGAATTTAATAACAATTTCCGGGTACATTTTTTTGTCACATTGTATGTGCAAATCTTAATTGTAAAATAATAAAACGATTTTCAATAATCCCGAAATATAAAAGGCAGCCCACGTATGTATATGTCGAACTTCAGTGATCACAAGCTAGCCATAATAATTCCAGAAATTGATAATTGAAATAATGCATGAAATATATTTTTAACGTCCAAGAGAATTTATTGCGAAATATGCCCAATTAATAATTCTCTGTCTTTGTTAAATTCAACGAGAATAATACTATAGCCAAAGAAAATGCACTTCTGTCGCGCATGCAATTATTTTACACAATTTCGTCGACCTCACCTATTTTCATTTATTTTACAAATTGCAATTTACAAAATGCAGATGCATAAAACATCATCAGAGATAATTGCCAGGTGACGCATGAATTGCCGCAGTCTATAATGGCAATCAAGTGGCCATCGTTATCCTTGCAACACAGAGCACGCAAGCATTAAAGAGCGATCTGGCGCGGATGCATTGCGAAATCCGACTGTAAAAGAGCTGCAGAATGTGCATATGAAAATAAATATTTACGCTTATGCAACTCTGCTCAACGTCGCTAAGTTGTGATTGCCAATAGCCGTGGCCAGAGGACGTAATGTGCGTGTGAGGCGAAGAGTGATGGAGCGGTATACTTTGCCACAGCATTACATATATTTGTCATATTCGAATGGATTACTTGTTTTCGATTTTTTTTCTTGCTTGTTTTCTTATCTCTGCACTAATCGTTTTATTTTGCTTACATTTCGAGATTTGCACAATTCGATTGCTTAAACTGCGAAAAATTTGTTTTGATCATTATCGGTGGCGTTGCAAAAATGTATGCGTATTTGCGCAATTTATTGGAAAAATGTTTTCAAGTTTGCTTGACCAATAGACAGGTGTACTGGTATAAAGGTGGGGTTCACATCTGCAATTTTTAAAAATTGCCAGCAATAACATTGTTCACTAATAATTGGTATGTAGACTTTTGTGTCTGCAGCCAGCTTGAAGATTTTAATTGCTGGTTAAATATTTATAAAATATTATGGACTTGTTTTTAAAAAATTTAATTCGAATTAATTCAAAATTATAAGTTATAAGTAAGTATGTCTTCAGTAAGTAGATGGTATATAATAAAAAATCTATGGAAATTCCATACAGCATTACTTAAAAAGCCGAATATCTTGAGAAGTATTAATGATAGCGATTTTGACCTCGGACCTTTTTTGTAGCAAGTAAAATTTCCTACAAATTTGTAATGCACATTTTTTCTATAGCTTCTGTCATTTACGAGATAAATACAAAAAATGCGAAATTCTTGGAAAAATCGAGTTTAGAGCCCAGTACTACCTCGCCGGTGTGAGTTACGTCTTGGTTGCACTGGGCACTTTTGTAGAGTGAACAATTCTGAGAAATATGCGTCTAACGTCAAAGCGATGCCATAAAACACCTCTCCTCTGATCTGTAGGAATTTAAAGATAAAAACTCACGATTTTAGTGTATTTTCTATGGAAAATTTTTACAGGCCTTGGTCCAGTTCTTAATGTTAATATTAAGGGCTAAAATTTTCAGGGAATTTTTTTTAGGGTATTTCCAAGGAAATTTCGTGACGGGATTGAAAAAATTAATAGTTCAAAAAAAACAAACACAATAGTATATATAGCTTCTTTCAGTGAGCGTTCCCCAGATAATCTAGAGCCGTTAAATCGCATGATCTTAGCGGCTATTTGACTGGGTTATTTCTCGAAATTAACGAGTCGGGGTCGATTTCCATCAAATTCCGGGGAAAAAAACGGCAACATCGTATCATAAAGCATCATTTCTTGCCTCTTTTCGAAATACATAAGACCCAGTAATACCGCCATACCACAATTAGCACCAAACGGTCAACTTTTGGGACTGCAATTGTGTTTCTTGAACGACACGAGGTTTTGACTCACCCCAATAGCGAAAATTTTTTTTGTTGACGAAGCTATTAAGCGAAAAATTGACCACCTTTAAGAAGATGATTTTACACAAATCTATTAAAAACACGCCGCCACGAGGTGTCAAAATTTCGTCATCCCCATTGGTAGATGTCGTACTTTCATAATATACTTGTATTTCTTTGGGCAACTGGTCACAGTTGAACAGGCGAAACTGTAAAGTCGATGAGTGCATTCTCATCATCTTCGCGCGAGTTTAGCAAGCGTTGGTCAGCTAGAAGCACATAAGCGGGTGCGAAATACATCTGACCCAGCGTGGATCGTAAGTGATCTATTGAATCATTTGCCCTTAGCAAGGCTCATCTCGCCGCAAGGATAAGAATTGTAACTAGACACAGTCCTATTGGTACTCAAGTGGTGAGGTTAAATATTTTCGAGTATGCAAACTGACAAAGTTGTATGGCGGAAAGGCAGGTGGCAACACTTTTGCCTCCACTGTCCAGCTCTCACTAGAATAAGGTTGAATGATCATGGTTGACATACCTTCTACAGAATGTGCAATTTGACTAGAATCGAGGCGACTATTGCCTCAATAAATTTGTGACGGGCTCAAAACCTACATTTCATCGATCAGTTTCACAAAATATGAATAAATTTCATAGTCCTATATCACCTTCTTAATAATCCATATTAATGTTATGAAGAGGCAAGATTTCATAGCTCGTTTGTTTGAATAGTTTTCTATAGCCTTTTTTTGACAGATCACAAGTGAGTCGTGTCATGCTGAGATTTTATTTTTGTTCAGTATTGTTTGGAATTTTATCATCGAAACTCAACTTTATAACGAAAATTCACGTTCTCTAAAGAATGTGTTTCGCGTGCTTAGCTCAACCTATGGTCAACATAATCGATACTATTGCGTACTATTTGCAACACCATCACCCATCTGGAGACCCAGAATTCATTATTGGATAATTTTCGACCAATTGGACCACATTCAGCGCACAATGGAGAAAATATAGCAGCCGTAGTGTACACCAAGACTGTGAAGAGTCGACTCGGCGTCATTCGCAGTAACTGGGTTTCAACAAGACGGCGCCAGTTCCGACGCATCGCCTCCATCAATGGATTTATTTAGAGAACACTTCGGTGAGCAGATAATTTCACGTTTTGACCTGGTCGATTGGCCATTAAGATCGTATCATATCATACTGTTAAGATCTTTCCTGTGGGAATCGAAAATTGGGCTCAACGGATGGCCCACCTGAGATGTAACCGCGGCCAACATTTAATGGAGATAATCATCACAAAATAAATGCCAAAGAATGCTCTTTCGAACGATAATAAACATTCCCCATTAAATTTGAGGTTTTTTTCTTTAAGATTAGAAAGGGATAAAAAGTGAATAGCTTTATATAAAAAACACAAAAACTTCACAAAACAATTCATATTTCTACTTATAAATTTTATAAGGCAATGAAATGATGGGAACGGGTGGCCAAACATATTTTTACTTTTTTTTTAGTAACTTGCATATGTATGTATTGTAATTAAAAATAATGTTTTCAATAAGCTCATTTATTTTGTATGATTTACAAGAAAAGAAAGCTTTATCTTTTTACTGCAATTTTAACGGAAAACGAAATAAATATAAATAAGTGAAATCATGTTTGTAGGTATTGGATGTAATCCATATACTTTTCAGCCACAAACTATAAAGCTGTAGTCAATTAAGCGAGACCAGCAAGCCAATATTCCTTGCGTGCTACTCTCACTCCGATGGAGAACACTTCATACGCACTTTTCAATGAACGTGGGCTTATAGGCAGCCATCAGATTTCAGTGTGTAAATGCGTGCCTATTTTCCGGAGACCAAGTCTCTCTTCACACATGATTAATACGAGTTGCGGCAGACTTATTGAATGTAAAGCGTGCCACTTATTGACGTGGTCAGATAAAGTTTTTAATTGCGTTTTTTTATATGTTTACACACTACTTAATTAATCAACTTGCACAGCCACCAGCCACTGGATCAATAGCTGCGCCGATGCCTGCAAGCACTTGAGTTATGGGTCTAGGTAATGAGCATTTTTAATGGCTTTATGCTTGTGGAAGTGGTGCTGCCAGTGGTGCAAGGAGAAAAATACATGCTTTTGTGTATTATATATACATATATATATATATATAATAAGTATTAAATTGCACATAATGTAAGACAATTTCAGTGCAGACGTGAGGCATTTTTACAATCTATAAGCAATAAATGTGTGGCAGTCAATAAAAATGAATGTATAATATCAATGTATGTGTACGTGTGGGGTCGTCACTCAGTTCCTGCATTGTAATTTTGTTTATTGCTTCCGACATTGGTGATTTAATGCGCCGCGTGGCCCTAGGCGTATACGTGATATTATTAATTACGGAGCTTTTAACACCCACTTGCAAAATTCTTTATTGTTATTGTCTTTTCCAGCTATGTTGGATATATAGCATTATTTGAAAATTACAAAATATGTTTTAATAACACATTCATCAAAAGCGGTGGCCTCGTGTGCTCATTGTAGGAGCGGGCAAGGAAATCAGCTGTTTGCAGAGATTTATGCGAATTTTAACGCTGTTCCTCGGGCACATTACTCACCATTAGCTGGTGGTTAGCTCTATGTGTGATTGTAAGCGTATTTGTATGCGCCCAAACGCGTCAGCTACGCACGTATTGGCAATAAAATCTCTGCAATAACTCTGGATTTGTAGCGAATGCTGCGATGGTAATTACAGTGAGATTGCAGGCGCTGATAAGCCTACGTTTATTTTAAAATAAATGTTATATATCTACATAAATATGTATGCCATATAAGTGTTTGTGTGTATAAAGTCAACAGGCAATGTGAGGATACACCGATATTTATAGCAGTTTTGGCGCGTTTGCTGCAATTGGCGGCAGTTGGCAGTGACATAAATTGCATTTAATTTGCGCACGAGCAGATAATAACATAACATTTCGCTTCTGTATGTACGTATGTACATGTAAATGTATGTGCATGTGTGTTAATTTTGTAATTTCGAAGGGTTTCGCCACAAACGTGCTTAATTGGATGCCTCAATTTGCAATTATATATGTTTGTTAACCTCTTGCCTATAGAAGAGTGAACGATGTGTAACAGGCCATATTGTTTTTAAGTCAGTTTTTACTTTTTATAACCTTCTTCTTCTTCTTTACTAGCGTAATCAATGCATAAGCGGTTATAGCCAAGTAAACAATGCGCCAGTCGTTTGTTCTTTTTGCTATTTAGCGCCAGTTCAAAATACCAAGTGTAGTTAGATCCTTCTCCACCTGATCGCTCCAACGGAGTGGTGGTATTTCTCTTCCCTTGCTTTCACCGACAGGTACTGAATCGAGAAATTCAAAGCCTGAGTGTTCTTTCCCATTTGGACAACATGATCTAGCCAGCGCAGGCACTGTCTCTTGATGCGCTGAACTATGTCAATGTCGCCGAATATCTCGTAAATCTCATCGTTCTATCGACTGCGGTATTCGCCGCTGCCAATTTGCAAAGGAGTCACCTTGTGTGGAACATCACTTGGTATCGAACGACTCGGAGAGGTCCTTCCCGATCCTGACGGACGTTCTGATAATGCTCATCGTCAGTTTACATAGCCGTATTACTTGTAGTTTTGCGGGGATATCGAGTTCAGACATAGCGACATAGGGGCAGTTCCTTTTCGTTCTGTCAAAATAGCTTTGAAATCGAGGATGAAATGGAGTGTGTCGATCCGTGAATATCTGGCCAGTTGTTGATTTTCCAGGCCTAAAGCGACACTGATAAGGTCCAATCCGTTTGTTGACGGTGAGCTTCAGTCTTTCAAACACTATGCTCGATAAGACCTGACATGCGACTTTAAAGAGGCTTATAACTTGGTAGTTGGCTCAGAGTTTGGGGATTGGACAGAGCACATTTAGAACGGGCATTCTTTCATCCGACCATATCTTTTATCTTATCATCAGAGTTGCAAATTGTGCATTAAAATACGCTAACTCAATTTAATTAAATTGTCTCTAAAACTTGCCGATATATGCGATATAAGTCAACTTTTCAAGTTCGAAATATTTCTATTAGGTATATGGGGGCTAAAGAAATCATGGTTCCGATCCAACGCATTCTTCATAATATTTTTAGAGACGGATTCTCTACGAGTTCTGTAATACAAGTATATCTCACAGACTGATCGATATTTTCGATAAAAAGTTCGCAATTGGTACGATACATGCATTGGTATTTGATTTGTTTACTGGAATGCGAAAAAAATCAGAAAGAATTTAAAATTGTGTTGTGTTATATAGGAAGTAGGCGTGATTATAGTACGATTTCGTTTATTTTCATACTTGAACATAGGAATGTCAAGATAACATTATGTACCAATTTGGCTGATATCGGTCGAGTAGATTCTGAGATATTGATTTTCACTGAAATGTGGGCGGTGCCATGCCCATTGTCCATCTCTAACCCTTTTTATTTTTTTACTTTTTATTCATTCAAACCATGTATTCATCATTCCATGTATTAAGGTTTGTTTTTGGTCAGCTGGAGATAAATTTCATCCGATGGTACTTGGAAATATTCTGATCCAGTTTTGTTAGAGTATCTCAACTTTATACTGACGGACATTTCAGCAAATTTCTGCCATATAGATATAAATCGGATAGAGAATACCAGCGGAGGTAAAAGTCATTATTATAAGAGAGGATAGCTTTCTTAGGATAAAGAGGATAGTTATCTAAGCTTGATTCCATTTTCTTTCTACTGCTTTAGTCTTTTAGCTAAAAGAAAGTCATTTAAGTAAGACAATGCAGCATTATTACCAAATTTTCTTCAGATAGCTTAAGCAATTTTTGAGTTACGTATACAGCGTTGTGAAAACCGAGCTGAATAAATGCAGTTATAATCCACAAAATGATTTTAGATGCCCGCAGAATGAATTTGTTCTATAAAGCTGACGCTCTAAAGATATTATGGAAACGTGTTCTCGAATATTTGGATATAATTGAGTACAATTGTCGAGGTCACAATCAACCAAAAATAACAAAGAAGTCATGGTCCTGAGCTGTGTCTAGACCAGTTCAACTACCGTTGTGCCGAACATTGTCTTCGATTTGAGTCAAAGAATAAAACAAGATCCGACCATACCATGTTGGAGTCCAATCAATAGACATTCGAGTGTATTCCACTTGATTAGCCGCATATAAGGCGTAGAAATGCACAATGCACAAGTTATTCTGTATTTTGGGGTGAAATAATTTTCATTGACTATCTTGAAAAAGAAAAAATTGAAAAGGCGATTATTACGTAGCATTTTTGGAGTCTTTGAAATTCGTAATCGCACACAAATATTCTTATTTGAATGTGAAGCAGAGCTTCAGGTTTAATGTGAAAGAAAAAATGGTAAGAATTAGGCATCCATTTTTTTCATTTGCAGAACTTACAAGAATACTCACTAGAAATAAAATTAGGCTAGGGCCTATTTAGTAGCAAAAGACAAAAGGTATTGAAAAGATTGTATCCCTGAGTTGGGAAAATAAACTTTTTTCTAAAAATTATTTTCTAAAATAGTTGAATGGATATGGACCATCTGTCTAAAACCCCATGAAATCCATGAAATTAGTTCATATTACGAATGCAGTCACTGACACAAAATACGAAAAACTTGAAAAAACCGAATGACAACTTATATTAATAACGAGTTGGGATACTACTCAAAAACCTTCAATTCTGTAAATCACATTAAAAAAATATAAAACTAAGCTGTACTCGTTCATTTTTGCAACAAATCCTTATCGCCCATTAGTGTTAATTTACATAGTTCATGTTCTGTTATCACCTAGACATCACTTAGACTTCACCTTGATTATGATTAGGTACCCTTGATTTAGTACTAGCCATGAGACTTTTATTTGTGTATCAAAATAAGCTATAAATAAATTTGCATATTACAAAATGTACAGTTTATTGATAGGAAAATATTTTCTGAGCTAATTAGATGTTAATTGCCAAATTAACCACTTAAATTCTCGCTTTTTTAATTGACACACAATTTGTGGCGAAAAAGCATTCCAGTTTACCGCCAAGCGTTAAATTCAAAAAATTGCATAGCATAAATATATAAATAAATAAATGGATTTGTATGCCTGTGTGAATATGTGAATAAATTAAGAGAGTTAAGAGAATGACAAGACACTCGTTGATTGACAAAAGTAACAAGACTGGCGTTGAAATACTCAAATATGACACGCACAAAAATGAAACTATTAAACCAGTTTCAAGTTTTTGCAATAAAAGACTTGTGAGTTAAACTCACGTGATGCTGGCCATAACGAGTTAAATGGTAAACAAATGCATAAATGAATGAATGAATGAATGGTGAGTGGTTTAAGTGGCGCACTACTAGAATTATATATATAACGGGTGATCCAAATAGAGACACTTTTTCAATAGCCTTTTTTGGACAGCTCATGCGTGAGTCGTGTCAAGCTGTCATCTTATTTTTGTTCAGTATTATTTGGCATTTCATCATGGAAAGACTTATGAGGGAAACGTTTTCAAATCGTTTAACTTTATTACGAAAATTCACGTTCTGTAAAGAACTTGTTTAACCGTAGCTGAGACTGCACACGAAGACCGTGGAGAGTCGATTCGTCGTCGAGTCGAGTCGTTAGCAGCAACTCGGACTCGTATGGGACGACATGGCGTATTTTACGTCGAGGCCTTACCTTGAAAATGTACGAAATGCAGTTTGCGTAAGAACTAAAGCCACTCGACCTCTCCAAGTGACATTGCCTCGCTCTATGGGCTTCGGCGTTTTCGAGCCAAATTTTGTTCAGCGATGAGGTCCATTTCCTACTCAATGTGTATGTAGTCAAACAAAATTGCCGCTTTTGGAATGTAGAGCAACCTGACGAGATTCAAGAGCTGCCTTTTCAGCCAGAAAAACAACACTTAGGTATGGTTTGTGGGCTTGTGGAAATTCCGTCCACTTTTTCGAAAATTATGCCGGTAAGCACGTACAGGGTTTGTCCGAAAACCAACCGTTACAGTTCTCTAAAAACTTTCAAAATAAGTTCCTTGCGATGCAGCGCTGCCAGCGCGATTTCCAAGCATTGAAGGCGTAAGGGAAGTCATTCTCCAGAAGTGCCTTGAGAGCCGAGGTGCATGCTGCTTGGATCCCTTCTGTCGCCTCAAATGCTTCCCTTTCATCGGCCTTTTCAGGTAAGGAAACAAAATTTTGATAAATTTAACATATGGGTAATTAAACGAATGCTTGGTCGACGATCTGAGATCAAAACTTTGCGCACACAATCGCAGGTCTCCCAGCAAGGTCTTCATCAGCGACCTCTTCCCGGGACTCCAAAAAAGGCCTGGTGCCACTGAAACACAGCACTTCTTGCTAAAGCAACATCTGGGTAAGCCTGCTTGATAAACGTGTCTGTGGCAGATTTACAGAGTTTCGTGGAGACAACTGACCAGCCGCTCGTTCGTTACCTAGGAACGTCCTCTTCCGAATCCAGTTGGTGCGCCCACGCTCCGAAGTACAGTCGGGCCGGAAGAAAATCAAACCTATTACTTAACGGAGAAACCCTGTAACCGTCAATGGCGACCGTTATCGAGTCATGTTAACCATTACTGATGCCTGAAATTTAAGCTCGTGATCTCGGCGCTATTTGGTGTGATCGGAGCACTTTCCACAGATTTATTGATAGAGCAGATAATTTCACTAAGATCGTGTGATATCACACCTGGTTTGTAAGATCAAAAGTCTATGAGGATAATCCCGCTTCGATTATGGCCTTTCATAAATGAATGGAGTAAAACATCGCGCCTGTCATTCGCCAGTTGCCAGTCGAAATGTTCGAACTAGTCATCGAAAATTGTACTCAACGGATGGACCATCTGAGACGTAGCTGCGGCCAACATTTGAAAGGGATACTCTCCAAAAAAATAAGTGCGAAGGAATGTTATTTTGAATGATAACAAACATTCCCCTTAAATTTGAAGTGTTTGTGTTTTTTCTTCAAAAAGGTAGGAAACCTCGAAATGGAACACCCTTTATATATATACTAGACTAGTCGGATCATATTTGGTGTGCGTAAAGCTTTTTTATACAAATCTATTTTCATCAGGTGCGTGGCAAGGAGAGCGGTCAGCATGATATACAGCGTGACTGCTCTATATTTGTTTGCAATATACGCCTAGTTAACTAATTGTCATTTGTCGAACTATCAGTCAGTTGCATAATTCTACATAGATACATTCATATGAATACCCACTATTCGGTCTCTGCCGCTTGCTTCAGTGAGCAGAAACATCCGCTTAAGCGCTACATTTGGTCGTATTTGTACTTTTGATACATGTGTGTATGTAAATTAACTAGGGTGAGTCTAACGCGAATACTTTCGTTTTTTTCTCATTTATTGGGGTCGAAAATTGTGGCACGATTTTATTTAGAAAAATTTGCAAGCCGATGAATGTTTGAAATGTTTTTTTGTGTTACAGAGTCGGACCTCGATTATCCGTGATGGTCGGGACCAGAAGCGTTACGAATAATCGATTTTCACGGTTAATCAAATAACAATTTTGATTATAGTTTTTTTTTAAATATTTTTATTATTTAACAAGTGAACATTGGTGGACATACATATTTACATCAAAAAAAAAAAGAACCAATTGAAGAAGTTTATGTTATGAACATTTTTAAATTAAATAAGTACGTATACATTAAATTTTCAACTGAAAACATGAGGCTTCCTAGTTGCTTCTGTACTTCATAAAAACAAAATTTTAAAAAAAATTCTGCCATCACGGATAACAGAGGTAATCACGAAGCAAACTAAAAACAATAAACTGATCTTTGCCTATCATGGTTAATCGGGGTTACCAGTTAATCGGATCACGGATATTCGAGGCCCGACTGTATTTTACTTTGGTTCCGTAGCAAATAGGAAATTTTGACATCACTTGCAACTAGACATGATTTTAGGTGGCTAGTGAGATGACACGGCTGAAACTCTTTGTGTTATTATAAAAGGTTATTTTTTATTTATTTTTTTAATTAATTAAGACTTCAATTTAGTCCCAACTAAAATAAATGCTTAATTATATATTTCAATCTATCAACTGGCATTATCTCAGCTATCACTAAATCCAGTTATGGGCTTAATTAAGTCAATTAATTATCTTTAATTGAATTCTATTTACGATAATAAATAAATTAGTTAGATTAGTTTGTTTGTTAAGGGAACTTTAATAGTTCATTAATTGAGTTATAATTCACGCTAAATTAATTTGGTTTCATTGAGCATAATTAACAAATCGTACATTTTAATTTCTGAACTAACATAAGCTCAATAATGAGTCAAGTTTAAGCAATTCCTTATACTAAATTTAGTCAATTATTAAATTGTCAATACTAATGCATATGGATAACAATTGTTAAGTCTAGATTTAGTGCTTAATTGAATGAATAATTGATCAAGAGGCAGTTAAACTTAGTGTTTCGTTTTTTACGACTATGGTGGTTTACTAAAATTAGCTTACAGAAAATATTTTGCTCTTTTGCCATTTGCAGTTTAGAGAATAATGGTTGAAAACCATTGGAAACGAAGCATAAAATGGCAGAAATGGATTAAATTTACAAGCGGTCTGTGTTCGGGAAGAGACAGTAGAGTGGCGTGTTTGAATTTTTAAGAGTTAAAAATGATTTATATCTATTTTTGGCTAAACCTTTGGTCTTATAGAAATATGTTATATGGCATAGTTAGAGAAAATAAGAAGATCTATAACTTTTGTGTTGACATCATTTTCACATAACCTCAAAATTTATGTGGAAAATTCTATTTTCTCTCAAATATGTCGAACTTTTTGTCTAGAAAAATGTTTTTGCGAGGACGTAGGCTTTATTACTTTAATATGAATAAAACCTCAGCCGAAGGTCATCGTATTTGGGTGGAATTTTATTTGTAAACAAGCTGTAGCTGAGAGTGGCACGAATCAAAAATGGTGATTTTGGCTTGGAATACGAAGAACGTACTGGGCAGCCAAAAAAGTTTGCTGATGAGGAATTTGAAGCATATTATTCCCAGACTCAAGAAGAGGTCACGTAATCTTGGGAGCCACTCAAGCAGTAATTTCAAAACATTTAAAAACCGCTGCATACAAACGAAAGCAAAGTAATTGAGTATCATATGAATTGAAGCCATTTAGACGTTGAGAACAGATTTTGCAAGTCAAAAATTTTGAACACTGCAAAAATAAGTCAAAAATAAGTCGGTTTTGCATCAGATTGTGACTGCGGATGAAAATGGATCCATTATGAAAACGCTAAATGCAAAAAATCAGAAGTGAAACCAGGTCAAATCAAAGGGAAAGCCGAATATGCATGATGCCTACGTAATGCTCTGTATTTGGTGGTATTAAAACTGCGTTCTTTATTATGAGATTCTAAAACAAGCTGAAAGCATTAATAGAAAACGCTGGCAACAACAGTTCACCAAACTGAGAAACTGTCGTAAAGCGGTCAGAATCTGTGACCAGACACGAGATAATAACTTTCCATTACGATAACGTTCGGTCTCATGTTGTAAGACCGGACAAAAACTATACGGAAAACACCGGCTGTATAGCCTTATCGTCCAGTCTTTGCCCTAAAGTTTACATCAGAATTGGATTAATTCATTTCGGCCAAGCTCGCGTGGTTCTTTCGAGATATAATCCGTAAATTGCTAGAAGTTAGTTATAGATCCAATAAGTTAATCTAGATGATTCGATAATCTGTCGGAATCGATGGTTATAATTGCGTTATTCGGGATTATAAAATTACAAAAACATAATTCAGCTAATTACAGTAACTTCAGAAGAATCTCTCACTGATTATCTAGTTTTATACTTTTCAAAAGCGTCTTATTTAACTAACCTGACACTGGTGGAATATACTATATAGTATTCTATGTTAATTTTATGTAATTTCTATGATAATTTCGTACAAATGTTTCTAGTTAGTAATGTGCAAAAGAACCCGAAAATCAATTTATTTATCTTTCATTATATTAGAAAATTCATTTTCATCACGGTAAACCCACCTAAGCATGAGTGGACGTAGTTACATATATGTATATGAGAGTCTCGCAATGTGGCAGATATCAAATAATTTCTAAAAACATTTAATAATTTTTAGTCATTTATTGCAATAAATTATTTATATTAATTTAAATGTGTAACACTAGTGTTTTTTATTTCTTATTTTTAATTCACCAATTTATTTTCATACATTTCTTAGACAAATTTTTTTCTCACTTTTTTACCTTGCCACAAACGGCACACACGTTGACCACATGCTTTGCTGCGTCGATTTCAATAGTCGCAACTCAACGCAATTTACTATAAATATTGTAGTTCTGCGTCAAGTAGTCTATAGTATTAACTTTGTCACTAAACACAGCAGAAGTTTGAAGCTTCAATCACTTCGCCTTTCAATCGGAGATTTTTGCAACATGAAAATTGCTGTAAGTCTGTGCGCGTATTATCCTTTTGTGAAATTCGCTGTCAGAAAAAGGACTTTTTAATTAAAAACATTTGGTAAAAAACAAAAAAAAGTTGACCGAATCAAATTCGTGTTCGTGTCAATTAAATTAAAGTGAAGTCGCAAAAAATTTTTAATTGAGCGGCCTTGAAATGCGAAAATTTGTTAACCAGCAGGTGTTGAAGCTTTTTACGCTTTTATAAATAAAAGTAATGTTAATGTTGGTAAAAAAAAATTAAATTGCAGTGTTTTTATTATAGCAAGAGAATTTAACAGGAATGTTTTCCAATACTTTTTTGCCAGAAATTTAATAATTTTTTTTTAATTTTCTATTAACCTTTGGCGTAGTATCCAAAATTAATAAAAAAATCGCCTTTTTTCAAGAAGTTTTTGTTTTTGATCATATTAAAATATCTGGTACAATATTATTGGAATTTCGCCTATAATGGGCTTATGTTTATAAAAGGCAGCAAAAAAATTGTCAAATGGAGATTTCTTCTTCTTCTTTATTAGCGTAGACACCACTTACGCGGTTATAGCCGAAGGACACAATAGGCTATTGAAGGCTATTCTAGGCCTTTGAAAATCCGGTATGAATTTTTCTTAGTTAAAAAGAGTTCATATACATATGTAAGTTGAACTAAAAGGAGAAACCGAAAAACGACTTAAGCAAAAAAAAAACATTTTCTAACATAAGAGATGTTTATTTTCCTGTACTTTATTTTGCAACCAAAATCAGTTTCCGTCTGAGAAATGGATTAAAAAGGCATAGAATTGCCACCCGCCCGAAAAAATTAAAACTAAGCAAAATATAAAAAACGTCAGTATCATCTTCACGTAATCTTTAAATTTTTTTTTGCTAGGATTGCCATCTTTTTAGGAACAGAAAACAGAAAATTTTCAAAATTTGCCAGTACAAAAGGTGTTTATGAAATAATTTCCGAATTCATACGTACAGTTCTTTTTATAGACATACTAAAAAATAGAAAATTTCAAAATTTATTAATTAAGTAATTTTAAATTTTTACATTAATTAATTAAAATTTTAATTGATATAAAAAATTTGAAAATTATTTAACTTTTGATTTCTGGTTTTGATTAATTAAATTAATTTTGGTTAATTAAATTAAATTTTTAGATTTAAATATTACCTATTATAATTAATTTAAAAAATTTAAGTAAAAAAATGTTTAACACCAAAAGGGGATTATTTTGTAAGATTTTTTTTATTTTTTTTTATAACAATTAACATTTAAATTCAAAAATTTCATTTAATTAATTAAATTAATTTTTATTTATTAAAATTTAAAATCAAAAATTAAATAATTTGAAATAAATTTTAACCCCTTTAAAATGGAATTAATTTTAAATTTTTTTAAATTAATTAATTAAATTTTTAATTATTATAATTAATTTAAAAAATTAAACTAAAAAAATTTTAGCCCCAAAATTGGGATTATTTTTAAGATTTTTAAAATTATTTTTTATAATAATTAATATTTAAATTTAAAAATTTAATTAAAATAATTAAATTAATTTTAATTTATTAAAATTTAAAACCAAAACTTAAATAATTTTAAATAAATTTTAACCCCAAAAATGGGATTAATTTTACATTTTTTTAAATTAATTAATTGAATTTTTAATTATATTTTTATAATGAATATACAAAATTTAGAAATTACTTAATTCTTGATTTTTTAATTTAAGTTAATTAAATTAAATTGTTAAATTTAAATAAAAATTAATCCGAAATAATTAATTTAAAAAATCTGAAATTTAATCTCATTTGCGGGGTAAACAAATTATTTTTAATTCAATTCAGTATTTTTGAAAAAATTTTAAAACAATTTTTAATTAAGATTTTTGGTATTACAAAAAGAATTAATTTGAATGTCTATTGAACTGATTTTTTTAAATATTATCTGCACCCTTGATCTTTGGTAACCATAAAGATTTCTTAGAAATTTTAAATTAAACAAAAATTACTAATATTCTCTTTCTCTACCACGCAGCTCATCGTACTCTTCGCCGCCAGCGTGGTCATAGCTGCGCCCGCTGAGGAATCTTCGGCAAAGGAGAAGCGTGGTCTTGCCTTGGGTCTGGGCTATCATGCACCATTGCTGACGCATTCAACAACCCATCTGGTGGCACCAACTGTCCTCCAATCGGCACCACTATTGCATGCACCCATCGTGCATGCGCCAATTATTACGCAGCATGCACCAATTTACACTTCGCATGCCATTTCGCATTCGATTCTGCCTTCCTACCACTTGCCAGCCTACTCTGCGCTGCATCTCAAGTAAATGCGCAAAGTTGTTGCAATTCAATTTGTAGCGGATGGCAAAGGTGTGAAAATAAATGGCAACAACAACAAGTTATAAGAAAATATTTTACTAAAATAGCGACAGCAAAAGGTGAAGCATCAGTTGAGAGGAGTGAGGCAAGCAACAACAGCCGAGAATACAAACAAAAATAATGACCAATTGAAAAATAAAGTTTATTTTTAAATAGATGGTAACGCTAACTAAAAACAAATTTTTTTTATATTTAAAATTTCCAGCAAACAAAAGCTTGTTGTTTATAAGTGTGCCACAAAATTTTTTCTCGAAGGCATTTTTGCACAGCAAAATAAACACTTTACAGTCTCAGCGCGGCGAAATAAAACCTTTTATGCGTCAATAATGGCTACAGCAATATCAACACTTTGTGGCTTCTTGTTTCTTTGGCTTTTGCTTCTCGGTTTACTTTATTTTACTTTCATTTGTTTACTTTTTGTTTTTCTTCTATTTTTTGACTTCTTTATGTTTTTTTATTCTTTCTCTCGCCATTCGTAGATTTTGCTGATTTTTAAAATCCCTTTGAGAATTGCGGTTTTGACATAATGGATAATTTGTGGATTTTGTGATAAAGAAGTCGTTTGCTTGATACTTAAGATGTTTTTTTATGTTTCCCTTGTGGACTTAAGGAGATTGTAATAGCTGAAGATAGAGTATACTGGAACATTTTTTAAAGTTTCTTTGTAGAAATGTAAGGAAGAATTGTAAGGCTACTAAGTTTTAAGAGGAGAGCGAGGTATCATAGGTATACGTTATCTTTAATGTGGCCCCTTAATAAAGATCTCACACAGACAGCTTAAAATGCCGATTTGTTGTGGTACTTAAAATCTTATATAATGGATCATAAAAACCCTTTTGGACAAAGCGCTTTGAGTATATCACAAATTTGTTGAGACGGTGTTGAGACGGCTATCGTCAGTTTCGGTTATGTCTCTTGACTCGAAAGTAAGTCTGTCGAGATATTTCAACCTCAGTGAATGAAAAAGGAATGGATGTTTCCAGATTAATGAGATGACCTTAGCTGAGAAGCAGCTGAAATGGTGCCCACATCAATCAGGTCAACTTAATCGGAGCGGACTCGATTTATATCTGCTAAAAGACCGTCAACTCACACCACTGCAAAAACAACAATATTGAAATGTAGACCGTATTTAGAAGATTTAGACTAATGTTCGTCCGAAGTTCGATCTTCATGTGTCAATTAGGGTTAATAGTGTTTTGGAAACTGTCTTGTTCACATCAAAGAGTTGGCAGGATCTTAATGACTCAAATGGTTAGACTCAACATATTTTCGTTAATGTTTTGGGTATAAAGTATGACGATGCTATACTTATACCAAAAAAATAAAAATCATTGTCATAAAGAGGATTTATTAATATAGCGTCGAAACCCTCCAACAATCTACTGCAGAATGCTCCAAAAGTGAAGGAAAACCGAAAAAAAACAAATTGGCTACAGGCACTGAAGGCTATCGCAGCCGAGGCTTATAAAATGTACGGAAAATTGGTATAAATATTGGCACGCTTGTATTGGCAGTTTTTATTTTTTGTCAATCCGGTCCAAATTTGATCAGACGGTAAAATTATATGAAGACCTATACTCGACCGTACCATACTAGAAAGCATTAAGGAAGGTGAGTATAACAAGTTTCAAAGAACTGATAGCGGAAACTCTGGCGAATTGTGATCGTTTGAGTTTGCTACAGTTTTTTGTTTTAGAAGAAAACGAAGAGAAAAATTATTTTTTTGTAGTTTAGAGGGGCTTTTTAAAGATCATGTTATAATTGAAGACTTCTCCAAGACATTATTGTTTTAATTATTGAACTATGTATGTATATTTATCCCAAAATCTGCTTATCTGTCGTTCCTTTTCTTAAACTTTTTTTAAGCACGAACCCAATTTGTATAATTAGGTTCGGTTTTAATTTCGCGGATCGGAGGAAACTCTATTTTAAAATATACATAAATAAAAGAGCTTGCAATTATTAGCTAATTTGAGTATGTTTTCAGTTTTTTAATGGATTGAAGCTCTATTCTAAAACATTGAAGTAAGATTTTTTACTTTTCATTTTTGTAGTAAGGAAATATCGTCCGGTTGACACCTGTGTCGTCTAAAGCTGTCATATTATTTTTGTTCAGTATTTTTTGGCTTTTCATCATGGAAAGACTCACGCCTGAACAACGTTTACAAATCTTTAAATTTTATAACAAAAATTCACATTCTGTAAAGAATGTGTTTCGCCTGCTTCGCTCAACTTATGGTCTACTGAGCTTACTATTCGTAACAACATCACCCATCTTGAGACCCGGACTGACGTATGGAACGACTTGGCGCCTTTTTCGTTGAGATCTTAAATTTAAAACCTTTGTGCAAGAACTGAAGCCGTTCGACCTTCTCAAGTGACATCGCTTAGCTCTATGGACTCTTGAAAAGTTCCATGAAGATTGGACGTTTTCGACACAAATTTTGTTCAGCGAAGAGCAACCTGAAAAGAGTCAAGAGTTGCCATTTCATCCAAAAAGGTTTGGTGTGGTTGGTGGGCCGGTGGAATCATCGGTTCATATTTCTCCAAAGATGATGTCGGTGAGAACTTAACCGTCAATGGCTTATGGCTTATCCCTTTATGATAACCGACTATTTGATGTTTGAAACTGAAGGTGGTGATCTCAGCGACATTTGGTTTCACCAATACGGCGCCACTTTCCACATATCGCATTAATCAATTGATTTATTCAGAGAACACTTCGGCTAGCAGACAATTTCAAGTGGTAGGGAACCTCGAAATGGATCATTTATGTTCCCACATAAGATAAAATCATTAACATTCCTATGCCAAAACTACATTCTAAAAAAACTTTGTAGTAATTTTGACTAAAGTCGTCTTAAATTTAGCAAAACGAGATTAAACGCTTTATAGAATATAAATATATAATTGCTGCTTACATCGCCGCTAGTTATTTGACATTGCCTGTATGTAAATAGCACTTACACCAACAATTAAAGTCAAAAGTAAGGCAACACTAAAAAATACGCTAACAATCATCTCAGTCATCAGCAGTGATGTTGGGTGGAAACATTTCGCAAAAGGTATCAACAATTTAAGAGGCATTAACCCATATTGCCACTTCAACGCATGGCATTGCTTTGATGTTTGCAATCAACAATACAGTTACTAAAAATGAAAACAACAGCAATAACAACGGCACTTAAGGCAAACGAAGCAATACAAACGTGGCAACAGTAATTGTTAGAAAGGTGCCATCCAAAACGGTGGTGATGATTGCGTGTGGCGGTTGCAAACAAAGCGCTTGAAAAGTATAGCGGATTGTTGGAAACGCATTCTACATAAGTACATAAACGAAAGCTGACAGCAGAGAGTAAAGCTTAAAGACGGACGTAGGGTTACATTCCTCGCAATAACGGTGCATGAAGGAATCGCAAAAATATATTGCCGGTAAACGTTGTCAAGTCAAGTCAAGTGCGGATGAAAGCACGTCTTTGCTTCGGTTTTTATGTAAGGGTGTAAATTGAAATCCAAACTGGCTTATCCGTTTGGGTTCACTTCCGTTTCCGTAATATATGTTTGTATATGACGGCGCGTTACAATTCAACTTTGATTCGCACCTTAAATCTTGAATCTTAAGCCGATATTGCGCATTGAGTGTAAGAGAAGTGACAAATTGGCGTATTGATTGTTGCCAATCTCACAGTGGGCTTGAACTCACCAAATGCATGAATGAAATATTATTATATTGTTACGAAAATTTTTCTTATATAAATTCTAGTAAAAATAAAGCCATTATTTTATGCATTAAATTGGTTTAATTTAGCATACCTGGAATGATCCGATTTAGGTCAAATAAGCACCGTTTTTAAATAATTTGTTGCCATAATGAAGTTAATTTGAGGATGCCAATCTCTTCTTGGCCAAAAACTGAGACAGTTGATTGTCATAAGCTTCTCTCGAGGAACGAAAAGTCATTCGTCATAGGCAGAAACTGATAGTAATCTCTGGGTGCTAGGTCCAGACTAAATGAGGCTGCACAACCAGGTGATTGAGGTGGCGTCAGAAAACATTCCTGAAGTAATTTCGAGGAATGGTGTCGAGTTGACAGTCCTTGGATGGATAAAAATCCGTGTCCGGGATGCATAACTGTCGTTGAGTGTTGCCTGAACTTGTTCCTATGGAACATAATTCCTATCCTGTTGGCAAAAGCTAGGCGCTTCTGGGCGATTTTTTTCTTCAGATGGTTCAATCACAGCAGAAGTCCGTATTAAGAGTTCGACCGTAGAGGAGTATGTAACTAATAGCAGACTATGGTTTGCCAACCCCACTAAAGAAATAAAAAAAACACTTCCTAACCGTCCATACTCATCATGTGTGGGCCAGCTCATCGCCATTCTACATGACCGGGTTTCCCTTCCCGTTGTCGTAAGTGATGCATTTCACATTAACAGTAACCATTTAGAATGCATCGCCTTTTTGCGATTCGCAGTTGGAAATTTGTACCATACTTTTTTTCTTTCGTTAATCCGTGTGATGCCCATACATAAGGCTTCCTTTGTTAAGGGGTTACATGGGTTTACGGGTTTCAAAAAATCGATTTTTTTATGGTTTTATTAAATTCTATAACACCTCCAGAATATTGGCCTAAACTTTCAAGTTGATCCGAGTATATGTTTCGGAGATACACCTTTGAGAACTTCTGCGCTCGAGGCTAGCTAGGCTAAAAACCGTCTGTAAATGAGTTTTTCTCGAAACTGTGTGTTTGAAGTCGGTTGGCAAGATTCCTCGAGAACTACTCAACCGATCGTAATGAAATTTTACGCAGGTCTTTCAGATACAATTCTTAAGGACCTGGAGGAAGGATTTTTTTCTATTATACTATTTTCTATTATATTCTATTATTTCTACTATATACAACTATTTGAAAAAAAAAATTCGCAAAATTTTAACTTTTTTGTAAAAATGTCTGCCAAAAATCCAATTTTTGTGTAGTGTACTTATGTTTGTAACATTAAAATTCTAATAAAATATTTCATTTCCTATATGAGAAAAAATTTTTGAAAAAAAGATGCTTTTTACCCGAGGAAAGCCATGCAACCCCTTTACAGCCTTTTTTTAAATGATTCCAAACCGGTTTTTGTGCAATGTTTAGCTCCTGGGTAATAGGAATAATGCTTATAAGACGGTCAGACTCGTTGTTTTCCATTATTTTAAGGACATTTTTGACAGGTGTGGTGCATCGTCTACGTCAAAATTATCCGAGCGGAATCGACGAAACCGAAAAGGCGCACGATTGGTTATTACAGTATCAGAACCACAAACAATATTCGTATTTTCAGTTTTTTTTGTTTTTTATAACTCAAATGGTCCAACTATTTCACTGAATTATAAAGAAAATGGGACTCACCTCGATTTGGAGATTTGTTATAGGTTCTATTTGGAAGATGTATTATAAAAGATTTGAAGAACTAACCGAAATGTGCTTGAAAGTAAAGTATTCTATCAAAATTTGGTGGAAAGAAGTTCATTACTGAAAATCAATATGAATCATTGAAATGTTTTGAAGTCTCCAAGCGGTTTTTTAGAAACGTGTTGTTACGAAATAATACGTATAATGGGATTATTACAGGAAATGTGTGTTTTGATAAATTATAAATTTAAAAAATAAAACGACAGAAATTTAAGACATTAATTTTTGTAAAATGTGTTTTTTCAAATATTCGTCTACAACCAAAGTATAAGATAAGGCTTCAAAACAATTAAAAATGCCTAGAATACCAAAAATTTTATAAAACTTTATATTTAAAATTTTTGTGTCACGGCATCTGCCATTTTCTGGAGTAAAACACAGTGGCGAAACTATTTCCATTTCCTTCACGTAGATTCACATACTTTAAGTAACTAAGCAAACGAATACTATGTATACCCTCACAAATGCAAAGATTTTAGCGAAAACACTTCATGCGCAATTCCGGTTTTCTCTGTCTAATTGGCACTTCAAATGGTAACAAATTGTTACGTGCCTCGGTTTTTTGGTTTTAACATCATCAATGGCAGGTGCTTCTTCACTTTGAAGTTTTAAAGTATTTCACGGATTTTAATTAAGAGTGGTATGAAGTTTGTAGAAACTTTGACACAAAAGTGTGAGCTTAATGAGTCAGAATTGAATTTTTCCCACAGAGTAGATTTGTTTTTTCAGCAGTCGAAAATCTTGAGTGTAGTCTAAAGATGCGAAAGCAATAAATACAGATATGTCTTAAATGACAATTGTACATATATAAAGTTTGAATACCTACTTTAATAACGGAATTTTCAATACGGACGCTACAAAAGTTGACCGATAGGGGCAGCAGATGACGCCATATTTCTTCCCAGTTTTTTGAAATCTCTCTTCAATAAGGTTTGCCATTTCATCATGGAAAGATATACGACCCAACAACGAGTCGAAATTATTAAATTTTACTATCGAAATTCGGAGTCAACTCAACTTCAAAAGCGCTACGTCCAAATTATGGTCGTCATATTCGTTATGTCAGATCAACAAATGAGCATCTAGTGGAAAAATTCGAGCCCACAGGCACAGTGCAAAATGTCCTCTTGCCAGTGAGACTAAGAACCAGATGGTAGGCCTTTATTGGAGCGGGAGAAGTCCAAGCAACTTTAAACTGAATAAAACCTTAAAGTTACCAATAATTTATTTCTTTTAGAAAATGTGTAAGAAAACAATGTTTTGGAATTAAAACTGGTTACGGCATGATAATAAAACTGAATACAATTAAACATGGGTGCTACTGATCCGATTTGAGTATTGAGCATTTTACAAGGAACTAGAGGAAATTATGAGTTTAAAGTCTTTCCGGACAATCTCAATCTCTTCGATTCAGTACTAGAACGAGTCGTCTAAAATTGGACTTAACGAATGAACCATATGAGACGCAGTCGGGTCAACATTTGAAGAGATAATCTTCAAAAAAGAAATGCAAAAGTATGTTCTTTCGAATGATAATAAAGATTTTCCATTAAATTTCAAGTTTCTGTGTTTTTTCTTTAAAAGAGTAGAGAACCTTCAAATGGATCACCTTTTATTAGTTTGCTTTTAAATATAATTTCCTCAAATTAAAGCGTTTTTGCTTCAATGATTAATCGGTGACCAACGATCCGATTATTCTTAACACAAAAACCTCTCAGTTTGTTGATCTGACAGTCCAAAGACAACCAAAATTTTAAGAAATAACGACCGTTGATCTTTTCACCTGCAGGTAATGTACAAACAATATCTTCTAAAGAGAAATTTGTTTTTTTTTGTTTAAGGTTACATCCACAAAGAAGACAGGAATCAGCAGCAGTCGTAGATCGCTTGCAACTGGACGCTTACTCATTATACGTAGTATATGGGAGTTGGGATAGTATTTATTAACTATTATCATGTCATATACTAAAAAAAATATTCCCTGGATTTCATTAAGGTACTTTACATACAATTCGGGCTACGACAAGTCTTCGGTCAATTTTATTTATTTTAGGCACAAAGATAGGTACACACCATTATAAATAAAACACGCTGTGTAATTATCAATGAGACAACTCAAATATTGTCCGAAATTTGCAGCTTAAAGTCCTTCGGAAGTTCGAAAATCTTTATATTAGATATATGGGTTCTAAGGGAAGTATTGGCTCGTCTCAACCTATTTTTGATACACAGAATTACTGTTGGCAGGAACGAATTCTGTCTGAATTTCAATTGTATATTTCACACACCGATATTTTCGGTCAAAAGCTAACTATAGATACTGGGGTCCTTATATTCGGTACCTAGGAGCTTGAATCAGTTTTAGTTAGATTTGGACAATTTTTAGACATAAGGTGGAATAAAGAAATTATCAGTGCTAAATTTTAAATTTTTTATTTGTAAATTGGAAAGTGAAAGAATCAAATAGATTTTAAAATTGTATTAAATGCAAGTAGGCGTGGGTGTAGTCCGATTTCGCCTATTTTCAGACTCTGACATAGGAATATGAGAAGAATGCTACGTACTAGATGGAGTCGAAACCGGTCAGTCGGGTCGCAAAATATCTGATTTCACCAAAAAGTGGACGCCCATTGTCCAATTTTTACCCCGACTCCTTACAAATTACAGTTTTATATCTTAATTTAATGCTGAGATATGACACTTTGTAGATTTGTAATTTGTGGGAGTGGCAGTGGTGTGATTACGCCCATCTACGAGCGCGTAATTTTTAATTTGTACCAATAAACCTGTCCCCCAAGTTTCATCAAGATAGCTCAATTTTTATACAAATTGCAGCTTGTACGGACGGACGGACAGTCAACTGGATTTCAACTTTTCTCGTCATCATCATTTATATATATTATATATCTATCTCGATTAGTTTTAGGTGATACATACAACCATTAGGTGAACAAAACTATTATACTCTGTAGCAACATGTCGCAATAGTATAAAAATGATAGTTGCCACTTGTGAAAAAGTAATTCATTTAAAACCGTTGAACCGTTTCGCATCGTTGACATTTCGATTTGTGATTTAATACGAAAAAGATATTACAGGGTTTCCACCTGTTTTCAATATACCCTTATTTTTTAAGCCAAAGAAACGTTTAAGTGCGTGCCACTTGATTCCAAAGGGATACCCACGTTATAGGTATACAGATAGCTATGGTTGATTTGGTTATTTTTTTTTTAATCTTTAATTTATTATTAGAATGACAAAAATATATAAAAAGGTTGCGCCCAGTTAGAAAATTGTACACCAATTTTTTATTAAAGAGGTTAAAGGAAGCTTAAAGTAGATTTGGAGATCTAAAAAATGCCTTCATTTCAGTAGCGCGCATAAAAGTATGCTTCTGTTTATGGAAATTACTTAGGTTTATTGTTTGAGTTAGAAATACCGCTGTTGTGTTGTGCCAATTAAGGTGGATTATGGGAATTCATAAGTTCTCTACAGCGAAGCACTTTCTAATTTTCCTTTCATTTATCAACAACAACGAAAGTAGGGTAGTATTCCAAATACATCACTTCGTGGCTAAAAGCCCAAGGTCGTCTTCTCTAGCTAAAACTTTTATTCTTGCGTCACCCAATTTATAAGCTTTATTGAAAATTAAAAAAAAAAAAATTGATTTTACTTATTCACTTTAGTAAAAAATATTTCCAATGCTCAAGGAGGCATCTGTTGGGGAAGTAAATATGCTTGAGGTTGCATTAAGTACTTAAAGTTTTAAGTAGCAGCAAGCTTTATTCTAATTCTGGAAATTCGGTTAATTCTTAAAATTCTGTGAATATGTGTGTACTCGTATGCGAATGCTTGAACTACTTAAATTTATGTATGTATGTATTTCAAAAGTAGTATTTAAAAATTTAATGCTTTACTTACCACAAATCAGATAGTTTTTCTGTAATAAAAAGAAAAATGATACAGTAATTAAGGATTAGTTGTAATATTTATTTTATTTTTTGGAAAATTTGCTAGAAGAGAAGTATTAGGCAAAATATTTCAATTAACTATTTCAATCGGATTTCTTTTAAGCTTTAAAGAACAAAATGCAAATTTCAAATATATAAAAGTGATACACTTTTAATACATAAAACAAAAAAAAAATAAACTTCGACTGCACCTAAGCTTTAGTTTCTTTCACAGGTCCATTTTTTTGAGCATAAAAACGTAAAAAAAATCCTTTCTTGATTTTGATCGGTCCGTTTGTATGACAGCTATAAGCTATAGTTGTTCGATCTGAACAATTTATTCCGAGATTATAGCGATAGCTTTGAAATAAACCCGTGCCAAATTTTGTGAAGATACTGCGTCAAATAAAAAAGTTTTCTATACAAGAACTCGAGTTTGATCGGCCAGTTTGTATGACAGCTGTAGGCCCAATATCGGCGATTCCCATAAATGAGCAACTTCTTGGTGAAATAAAAACGTGTGCAAAATTTCAGTTCGATTTATTTCAATCTTTCACTTTCATACCACAAGCATGTTACAAATTGTACATACAGCGATGGCCACCAGTGCGTATGAGCAACCTCAAAAACTTTCGAGAAGACATACATGGACAGCAAAGTCCACACAAAGGAAACAAAGTCTACTATTTTTTGTTTGAAACCATTTGTATAGTGATTAATCTCTATACAATGAAAACAACAACAACAATCAATATCAACTGAAACAAGCAACAACAGAGCAAAGGAATCGATGAAATATATGCGCAGGTATAATGATCCCAAAATTTAGTCGAATAAGCACACTTTTAGCAAAATAATAGAATATTTGCCCAATATTTACTGTTATCATACCATCCATTATAGAGATTAGGTTTCAGAAAATTGTATATACATACTTACATATGTACATATGTATATGTAAATGACTGATGTTGAGTAAGTTTTCAACGGCTGACAGAGGAATTATGAAATGCTATAAAGTATTTAAGTATAATATAAAGTACTCTACGAGATCCTCAGCTATTATGAGTTAATTATTTTTTTGCCCCCCTACAGCATCTAAAACCATCATACGAGTACCTAAAAGCATAAGCAAAGTTAAAAATTTTATAATTTCCTTAATAAAGAAATAAAAAGAATTATTAAAAATTCAACTAAAATTACCCACATCAACTGTATGGAATTAGCAATTTAATCCTAGAGCCACCTAAGTGCGCGTGGCGTATGCGTAACATTTTACAAGGAACTAGAGGAAATTGTAAGGAAATAACCATAAATTGTAAACTGTAAATAAACTGAAGTTCAATTTTCTATTCTAACGATGCTCGAGGAGCATTGGCTGTCACGCTTAGCTGCCTCACACTGCTGTCAACTGAAATTTTGATTAGGGTTTGCATTTACTTAGTTGTGGGAGGATGTGGGAAAATACATTACTGATGACTGAAGGCTGAAAAATTGCATTAACATTAACGCACATTAATGTCAAACTCATAATTTTTTTTGACGCACTGAAAAATGTTATTAATTTTGGGCGGAGTAAAGACCACACGAGTTTCGTATTTTTCACATCTGTTCTATCTTGTGCTTGATTACAATAGAAATTGTTTACAGAAGTGGAAAAACACAAAAACAATACATATGTGAACAAATGTATGTATTGGCTGTGAAAAATAATTGTTTTCTTTTCTTCGATGAAATATTAGCCACTTTCCACTTTCGGTAGCGAGAAAATTGAAGTAATTTCCAGTTTGTCAACTTATCAATAATATCAGCCAAAGACATTGTGCAATGAAACGAGTGCAAAAATACAAAAAACATAATATTGCATGTGTTGGAAAATTATTTATTCCAGCGCAGTATGTTGGGTTAAGGAATTTTGCCTTTGTTTATATGCTAGCTCTATTGGAATTGAGTTATATAATAAAATATATCGGATATATATCACTTTCGTCCTAAAAGTTGCCACTTGAAAAAATAAAGAAATTTGGCGATTTATTGCATATTTGCAAAATATTACTCATACGCCGTGCACACCTATGATACATGCTGTACGATTTCGTTGCAAATATAATATGGTGGTCATTGGTAATTGAATTGAAATATTATAATTCAAAAGGTAAAAATGTAAATTTAACCAGAAAAATCATTAACTTCGGTTGAACCGAAGCTATAATACCCTTCACAAGTTTCCACATCTGAAATGGGTTAACTCGATTCAACTCGACACGCTGGTTATTTATATAAATTAGGTTGTCAAACATCCCTTCCGCTTTTTGCTCTATATTCAATGCTAATAAAGTGTTACAGCGATCGGATTTAGTTCAACAATGCACCATTTCGTTCGATAATCTGTTTCCATTTAGACGGCAACTTCATAATACCCGCCTCGTAGAAGCTTCCTCCAAAAATCCAGCCTTCTGCAGATGGCTCAAAAAGGTTTGGTGACTAACTCCCATCTTCTGGGCGTTGTCATGAGATGCCACATGCCGGTCTAACTCGATGTTTTCCATGATTTGATCGATATTCGTCGTCACAGGTCTTCCGCCGGCTGGCTTATCCATGGTGCCGTTTTCACCCGCTCTGAATCGTCGAAACCATTCCTCCGCAGTTCGAAGTGATAGAGTATCATCCTCAAAAGCACCATTAGTCTCACGGAACGTGCCTTTAACGAAGGAAAACTTTAAAATAGCGCGAATTTCGGCGTCCATGTTTACACGTCTATAACTGTTGAACGCAATATCCAAACTAATCATGACGTTTTGTAGGTTATGTCAAGACCTTTCAAAAATGTATAGTATTGCCAGATGCAAGCTCTGTAGCGCTTTCTACGTAGCCGCGAAATTCAAAAGACAAAAAGGAGGAAGGAAGATATATGACAATCTAATATTTTGTTGGGTCCCCGAACTTTTCTTCTGCGCATAACAAACTTCCTGGCAAACTGAATAACTGTTCAAGGTATACAACATTTTATTCAAAATCTAAGGTTACATCTCTTCAAAATTTCGCTCCAAACGAGTATGACACACCCTTACACGTCCTATTTATTTTCATCTCTTTCCATTCCCATTTTGCTATTGTCTACAAAACGAGCGTAAAACAAAGGCAAACAAAGCCTCATTGCAGTTATTTCCAAATAATTTTCGGTCGGGCTTTTGGTTTCATTTACACTGAATGCCGAAATGGGGTACACAGCGGAACTCGCACAAATGAGAAATTCAACGCATGGCTGCACTGCGCTGTAATTAATCATTTCATCGATAGACAGAAACATGTCATCACAACCAGTCAAAGTTAACCAACGACAAATCCCCGCCCACAATTTAGGCAATTTCATTAAATTGACACGCAAACACTTGCATATACACAAAAATACAAGAACAGAAATGTGTAAAAATACAGTTACCCAGTGGTGGAGGAAGGTTGATTAGACGAAAATAATGTTCGAATGGCTTAAGGCAAGTTCCATACATTGGCTCAATGTGAAACTTTTGCTGCTAGCTCTATAAGAAGAAGGTAAAGTGGGCAAGAAGAACAAGTTCCAAATGTACGATTACTATGGTTTATTACGGAATTGAATATTTCCCTTCCTTTCCTCTTTCTGGGTGCTGAACTCAACTAGCTTTTGTCAAGTGATGTTAAGTACTACGATGGGATTATAGAACTTGCGATCACATTTTTAGACTACCGCGTTCTTTGGCTTCTATCTATTGGCTTCATTTTACCATAAGTACCTGTAAGTCGCACGGTTATCCAGAAGTGGAATTCGTGAAGAAATCCGGTTGGAAAACGAAGTGAACTCCCTCTCATCGACGAATACAGCCGCAGGAATATCAGTACAAAATGCACAAGAGGCGAATAGCAAACCAGTCTGGTAAAAAGAAACCTCGCTTCATGATAAAAACATCAGTATTTTTATATAGCTATAATTTCTGAAAAATCTGGAGAGGAATATTGAAGCAACGTCTTCACAAAACAGATGGAATTTAGTACATATTTGTAGTATAACGAAGAAAATATGTATCAGATTTATCAAAGCAAAGGGGAGGATCATAAAGGTCGGGAAGCAGAATATACATCTGGACAGTCACAGATCAATCCGTGATTTTACCGCACACATAACCCTTTCAAACCTAACTCTTCTCTTGCATATACTTCAAGTTTCACATAGCCTGCTGATCCTTAATTTTTCGAGATGTAAGTGGGGTGTCTTCTCTACATAATTAACATATTTATTGCAAACAGATCGATAACTAAATAATTCGTCCTAAAAGAGTTTTGGATCAATGTCATCATCCTATTATTTCATAGGTTGTCAAATGCTTTCGGAATTTTGAAAGAAACTCTTAGCTGAGAATTTTCGAAAACTATGCGTCGTATTGACGAACTAGTTTTGTTCTAGACAAATCTTTAAAGTTTTATAGATATACAGGGTGCCCCAAAAATAACAATTAAACATTACAACTAAACTTCACAGTTGATGAAGTTAAAACACTATTCCGACCATATTTTGTATGAAATTTTCGCACTGAGGTCACCAAGCTTTCATTACCTTTGAAATATGAAATATGATATGATAATGAATACACGCTGTTCTATCGTGTAACACTCCAGTTTAACCAAGCCTAAACTGTCAGTTGTCGATTGTTGTTTTTTAGGGTTCTGAACACTTTACTACAAAATATATAAGATTTTCGCTTCCTTTGATCTTTCAAATTGCATGAAGAGGATAAGAAAAAAGAAGCGAAAATAGAAGACGAGAATTTCAGGGAAAAGAAAACGAAGAGAAGAGGAAGAATCTCTCTTACTGTCATTTACACTCAAGATCAAACTTGAGTGGGACTGGTAAATAGTTAACCGGGCGATGAACCAACATTTTGGTTAAGGTTTTGGGTATGAAGCTTGTCAATGCTGACTTGTACTAAAATATCTAAAACTATGAAAAAAATTGGAATAAAATTTTGTGTTTCCGACTACAGAATCGGTCAAAATGTGGTAGAACTGTTTTGCGGCGTCTACTTTATCACTACCACAGGTATATGAGTGGCACAAAGCTTTCAGTGAAGGTCCTGACGTCATCGAAAACTTGCCTAATGACGACAATTTTGAAAAAGTTTAAGAAACAGTGCTTGAAAATCGTCTACGTGGCATCAGAAATACAGCAAAGGATCTCAACATCTCTTATGGACCGACATTTTGATTAATGTTTTGGGTATGAAACGTGTGAATGCTGACTCACTAAAAGACCTGAATGCGCCCAAGCAAGATTGAGATTAACTATTTGGCGAAACACGAAACGATAGTCATCGCTCAGCCATTGTTTGCACCAGTTTGGCTCCTTGAGACCTATTTCTGAATTCAAAACTGAAAAATCCGCTTTGGTGATTGCGCCACGTGTCCATTGATTCAATATATAGAAATCGTCAGACAAATCTTTCATTTCATAAACAAACATCTGCCAAATATATACAAATTGACATATGAAGATCAAACTTCCCAAGAACAAAAGCATATTTTATCAATAATGTTACTAATCCGAGTTCAATTTAAACTTCTCCTACATTTATGTTTTCGAAAAATTGTATTTTCTTTCAAGGGTTAGGGGAAAGCGAAAAATAAAGTGTAATGCAATTGAAGAGCGGCTCCACATTCAAAAACTTCACTTCAGCTAAAGTCTAAAAATCATTAACGACGACTTTTCACCATGTCCTGTAAGCTATACAACAATTTACTGATGGGCTACGATGGTGCAATATTTATAATTGTGCGTGTCCCTAAACCGTTTGTGCAAATATCCGCTCATTTCATAGTTATTGACGTAAATCACGTAATAGATTCCATTACATTTTGATGAGAATTTATCAGGCCATTAAAAAGTATGTAAGTATATGAATACTTTGGGAAAATTTTGATTTTGGTGTGGCTGTTGTATAGGAAAAATGAGTCAAAATTAGTTGCAAAACAAATTTATCGAAATCTCATTTAGAAAGTAGACAACAGGCGTATAATGGAAAATTATACCCACGTACGTATGTACTATATAGTATACTTATGTATATGAATATGAAAATGAAAAATCGTGGTAATAAAATAACTTATTGTTCAATTCGAAGTTTGTGTAATCAATTAAAGGAAATTTTGTAGACAAAATTTATCGTGCGCACAAAAGAATGCAAAAATTTTGAAAAGCTTTGGAAATTAGTTGTAAAACCAACCGATTATAAATTAAAACAGTATTTCCAATACAGCCATGGGGCCACGTGTAGAAATTCACGCAAGTGAGGAAAGTTCTCTGAGCGTCATTCACTTGGGAGTGGCTAGAAACGATTATTTTACATATGGCACTTCTAGTCTAGATCAAGTATCCTCTGAGTAGCCAAAAAACATCCGCATGAAGGCAATCTAAAGTGAGAAGGTAAAGCACATAAAAAAGCATCCCCAATAAAAATATTAAAACAGCATCGAGTGAACGACCCTCTTTTCATAACGACCAGTACAAACATGTTAAGGATTACGGTTGCACCTGAATGTCCGGTCCCTTAATTAGGAAGGTGCCGCTGCCTAGCTGGTTGATGTCCTCGTTAGAAGGCTGACAACATCGCCGTCCAAGAAGTGCGATGGACGGAACAAGGACTGAGACGATTAAGCTCTGATGGTAGCTACTACAGTGGCCTTATAAAGGAGCGCAAATGTGGTTTGAGAGTCCTGGCATTCATTGCGGTGGATCTAGCCACAATTCGCATCAAAGCAAAGTTCTTCAACATACGTTGTGACGAAAGATGTCTTTTATGACCGGCTGGAGTGCGCTTTTGACGACTGCCTCCGCCACGGTGTAAAAATTGTGCTTGGTGATTTGGTACAGCAGTAGGAAAATTCAGTCTCCATGGCGAAATCTATCCAATTGGGTTGATACCGATCGAACGTCCAAGCCAACGACTCATATCCTTCTTCAAACTACTCCTGGAGAAAGTAGAATCTTCTATAAGAGTGTACAACTGCTGGCGTGCACCGATGATATTGATATCATTGACCTCAACAACCACGCTGCTCGAAGGATGATGAAAGGATTGTAAAAGCAAAGCAAATGGGACTATCCTCGCATTTGCGACTTGGCTTCCACGTCACTGTTGTAAGTCAAAACTTCGAAGTCGTAATCGTCTATCTTGGAACCAGCATTAACACCAACAACAATATTAGCCTGAAAATCCAACGCAGAATAACTCTTGCCCACAAGTGCTACTGCATTGGCAACAGTGAATACCGCACTCGATTGAACGATGAGCTGTACGAGATATACGACGCCATTGACATAGTTCACCGAGTTAAGAGTTAGCTGCTATGCTGGTTAGGTCATGACGTCTGAATGGACGAAAACACTCCAGCTCGGAAAGTATTCGACACTGTACACCCCGGGGGAAGCAGAGGAAGACCTCCACTCCGTTGGAAGGACCAGGTAGAGAAGGACCTGGCCACACTTGGTATCTCCAATCGGCGCCAAACAGCGAAAAGGAAGAACGATTGGCATGCTGTTGTAAACTCGGCTATAACCACGTCGGTGGTGTTCTCACCAATAAAGGCGAAGATTTCCAATAAAACTTAGACGTCATATACACACACATTTAATGCGATTTGAGAAATTGCACGAGTTATTGAGAAAATATAATTCAAACAGACTAATAAAATACATTTTCGAGCTATTAAACGACAATAATAGGCTTAAATGGCTTTATTGCGTTAAATATTTGTGTTTTAACAAAGAAATGCCAAAACAGGTGCACGTGTGTGTGTGTTTTGTTAAAATCTTCACACGCTATTTATGCGGAGAAGCTAAGAAGTCTTTTATTCACTTGAATTACGGCTCAGGTCCGTCTGAACTGCCACATACAAAGCAAAGTGCTTCTGCTCAAAAGAAAATATTTATTTTTGTTTGAATTTATATATGTACATATATGTGACTGCAAGTATGTATGTAATTGTGTATATATGCAAGTATGTGTGACCGTGTCAACTTTAAATAAAACATTTTCTGAAATGAAATTGTATAGATTCGTGTGGCAATTACCTTTAATGGCTAGACATAAGCGCATTTTCTATGATTTCGCATACAGTAAACAAGTTTGTGTGCATGTGTGCAGTTGTGCTTATTAAGAATTGTGTTTTTAGAAGAAATTCATTTAAAACTTGACTGCATTTGGATTAAAAACACATTTCTTTTATATATGATTTTTGGCTTTGTTTGGTCACAAGGTCAATGCACATAATCAAAGGCACATGCGAATTGGCTGGTATTTTATACATAACCTCAAATGCATATAGCTTAATGGGAGACTGTATAGTTGCAGAGACATTTTGAAATAGAGTCGCGGATAAATATATACTACATATGTAAGCCATCTGAACACATTTGACACGACCTGACAAAAAATCAAATCCAACGCTTGATCCAATTTTTTTGGTTAATGATTTGATTAATGTTTTGGTTAAAGACTTGGTTAATGTTTTGGTTAAAGATTTGGTTAATGTTTTGGTTCAAGATTTGGTTAAAGCTTTGGTTAGTGATTTGGTTAATATATTGGTTAATTTTTTGGGTATAATGATCCATAGCCATCTTTCTGATACCAATACGACGATTCTCAAGTCTTCTGTAACATTTTCTACAATTCCGTAGCTGTGATTACAATCAAAATATCAAATTTCAACCAAGCTTGTTGTTAAATGATAAAACTTGTCAGACAAGCTTTTCGCTTCCTGAATAAGCAGGTACCAAACACACAAATCAGCAAAGCAGAGAAGAATGGGAAAGGGGTCAGGTGGACAGGAACACAAGGATAATCATCTATACGTATAGGTCCAAAGTAGATAATCAAGTGGTAAGTGATATCTTTTCAGCAAAACTAGATACTAAAATCGCCTACCAGACCACTACAATGCCTTCCAAGCTGATATCGCAGCAATTAAAGAAAGTCTGCTTGTTTGACAAAGAGTATGCTCACAACAAGAAATATATGTATTGATACAGATATCGAAGTGGCTTTGAAATAACTAAAGTCTCTTAGGATTACATCAAAAATAGTAAAATATTGTCTTGATCTCTTAGTGGATCTAACACTCTATTTCACGATAAACCTAGCCCCAGCATGCACCACCCTACAATTAATCTCCGGAAAAGAGGAAATATGCCCCATAGAAGATGTGAGGAGGCAGAAGAAGAGGAGACTATAAAACATTTAGACGATTGCAAAAGCTTTGTACAGAAAAAGAATCAACTATCGGTTGATGGTTTCTTGACGATGTTTTGAAGTTGAACAGATAAAACTCTTTGTACTGATGAACTTCATCAGAAGCTCAGGACGGTTCACAGAGGACGTAAGGAGTGAGTATCAATCTAGGTGACTGCACAATTGGCCTCCTAAAGGCCTAGCACACACTCGATAAATATCATGAACCGTCGTTGGATAATCAGAAAACGAAAAGGCTAACTCGAAGCTCGAACTAATGAACGCAAATCTTCTTTTTTACCAGCGTAGACACCGCTTACACGGTTAAAGCAGCGCACCAGCCGTTCTTTCTTCTTCTTCGTTCTTCTTTCCAAAGTGTAGCCTGAAAATGAAAAGGCTAACTCGAAGCTAGAACTATTGAACGCAAGTCTTCTTTTTTACCAGCGTGGACACCGCTTACACGGTTAAAGCAGCGCGCCAGTCGTTCTTCCTTCTTCTTCGTTCTTCTTTCCAAAGTGTAGCCTGGTCTTTCTCCACCTAGTCTTTTTAACGGATTGGTGGTCTTCCTCTTCCTCTGATTCCCACGGCGGATACTGCGTCGAATATTCTCATAGCTGGAGTGTTTTCATCCATTCAAAGAACCATATGTCTTCAGCAGAAACTTTCTCTCGAAAATTCGTAACGTTGACTCATCAACTTGTAGAATTTAGTCTATTTAGTCAAGAGATGGCTTTACTTCTCAATTGCCTACTAAGTCCGAAGTAGCACATGTTTGGCAAGAGCTATTTTGCGTTGGATTTCGAGACTGACGTTGTTGTTGATGTTAATGCTGGCTCCAAGAAAGACGAAATTATCTACGACTTCGAACGAAGGTGGAGCCATGTGCAGAAGTTCACGCAAGTGAGGAAAGTTCTGGTGCGTTCTTGTTAACTCGGCTATAGCCGCGTAAGCGGTGTCTGCGCCAGTAAAGAAGAAGATACTATCTCAGTTATTACCTTCAGTCCGTGAGCCGTTACGAGATTGAGAATTTCAGTCATTTTAACTTTCGTGATATCCATTTCCGAGGCACTTGGGCGTGGCTCATCCAAAGGGTGTGACCGCATTGAAATTCATTGAATCAATATTTGATTGTCGCCATCGAAGGAAAGCAGTCAATGTAGGTATACAATGTCAGAGACCCTATAAAGTATGTAATCAAATGATCGGCGTAACGAGTTGAGTCGATTAATCCATGTCCATATGTCCGTCCGTCTGTGAGTATATATGCAAACTAGTCCCTCATTTTTGGAGATATCGATCGGAAATTTTGCATCCACCATTTTCTCACCACTTTCTGAGGTACTTATAGTAAATTTCTCTTATTAAAATGGAGCTATAGCTTATCTTTAATTTTTTCCATTCATTAATTCAAATTAATTCGGTTTGTAGTCATTATTTGTCGCTTAGAAACGAACAGTTCGCGTGTTGAACTATTCACTTGCGTGTTTGAGAATGGATGTCTGTATCCATTTCAGTCTGCTCTTGACATTAATGCTTAACTACTCTTATCACTCAATGTCCTTGCTCACCTAATCCGGTTGAACATTATGTTCTCTTACCGTAAACGCCACTAATGTGCTTCAGCATCCATTTTTTACGACGATTCCTCTTCGCTTCTTTGTCATTACGAACGACTGCTTTTGTTTAAACAACAAACACTTAATAACATCAAATAAGTAAGGTAGGGGTTAGTTTGGGCGCGGTCGAAATTTAAAAGTTCTTGTAATCTGCTTAGGAAATGCTTCGGAGTTGTCCCAAAAAGTATGTTATGAGAAGAAAAAAATAATATAATATTATAATCTATGCAACATTTCATGAAGAGTTTTTTTTTTCAAATTTTATAACAGAACTTGATTTTAATGGATCAGTATACCATACTGGGTTTTTTCTTGGGCAGAAAAGGATGGGTGCGAAACTTCGGATCGATACCCCAAAACTGGGGAACTAACTATTCACTGATATACAGATGGACTGGCAGTCGGACATGGCTACATACGTATGTATTTTATAGGATCTCCGCCGTTTTCTTTTGGGTTTTACAAACTTCGTGGCAATCTTAATATATTTTATTCAGGATATAAAAATTAGAACTTCTTGATTCAGGAAAAATGTTCAACAAGAAGATCGGCAGAAATTCAATCCACCCTTCGAGTTACAAACAAACGTTGGATGAACAAAACTATTATAATATGTAAAAGATGTTGCACCAGTGCATAAATGAAGCCATTCGCAGTCCTCTTCTATCTCTAATGCATTTTTAAGTGCATCTCAAGTGAACTGGTAATTTATACGCTTGCCTCATTTCACGCACACAGAGAGAGTTTACATTAAAACGAATTAAGCTTAATGCCTATTCTCGGTAGTGAATTGTAAGCAAGGGCTTCAATAATGGAATTTGCTGGAAATTAATTAACAGCCTTTGTAATGCGCGGAGTTGGATTCACATAATTCGATCTGAGTTCCGGAGAATTTAAATTGTAGGCTGAAATCAAATGCCAAAGATTTGCCTGCGCAAACTTGATCGAAAAAATCTATGAACTGCCAATTTACACGCCCACTTTTTCAGCTCCGTCAGCATCGGGAAGGACCTCTCCGAGCCGATCGATACCAAATGAGGTTTTAGACAAGGCGACTCCCTATCGTGTGAGTTCTTCAATCTACTTTTGAAGAAAATAATTCCAGCTGCAGAGCTAAACAGAGGAGGTATTGTCTTCTATAAGAGTGTACATCTGCTGACGTACGTCGATGATGTTAATATGTATCATTGGCCAAAACAACCGCGCCGTTAGTTCTGCTTTCTTCAGATTGGATTAGGAAGCGAAGCTAATGGGTCTGGTAGTGAACGAGGACAAGACGAAATACAGGGAAACTCGGTAAATCTGCGACAGAGACGTTTGATATGATCAAACAGGCTTAACCAGATGTTGCTTTAGCAAGCAGTGGTGTGTTTCGGTGGCACCAGGACTTTTTTAAGGGCCAGGAAGAGTTCGAAGACCGTGCTGGGAGACCTGCAACTTCGACAAACACCGACAATGTGACTCGTGTGCGCAAAGTTTTGATCTCAGATCGTCGACTAAGCATTCGTTTAATTGCCCAGATGTTAAATTTATCAAAAACTGTGGTTCATGACATTGTGACGTCCATGACGCTTTCAATGCTTGGAAATCGCGCTGGCAGCGCTGCATCGACGCAGAGTAGCCTATTTTCAATTTTTTTAAATCGAATCAGTCTTATCACTTTCCGGACAAACCCTGTATCTCCTGTCATTAAACAAACAACCATAGCATTCGCGACTTGGCTCACTCGTCACTGTTGACCGTCATGACCTTGAAGCATCTCTCTTGAAACCAGTATCAACACTAACAACAATATCAGCCTCGAAATCCAACGCAGAATTACTCTTGCAAACAGGTGCTATTTCGGATTGAGTAGGCAATTGAGAAGTAAAGTCCTCTCTCGACGAATAAAGACCAAACTCTATAAGACACTCATCCGTCCTGCTCTACGGTGCAGAGGCATTAGCTGTATGGTGCAGAGGCATGAACGATGGCACCATCCGATGTGTTGACGTTAAGAGCTTTCGAGAGAAAGGTTCTGCGGAAGGTTTGTGGTTCTTTATGCATTAGCAACGGCGAATACCGAGTCGATGGAACGATGAGCCGGACGAGTTATACGGTGACATGGACATAGTTCAACGAATCAAGAGACAGCGGCTACGCTGGTTAGGTAATGTCATCCGTATGAAACGATGAACTGTATGGGATGTACGCCAATAAAGAAGAAGAATAATAAAATTTCGTGTACGGAATCGTTGCGAATGTTGGGAGAGGCTTACGGTGATTCAAAAACACAATCCGAAGATTTTTTCTTGTTCCCTAAACTGAAATTGCCGCTTCGTGGAACACGTTTTCAGTCGATCGAAAATATAAAATAAAATTCGCTGCAGCAGCTGAAGGCCATCGCAAAAATTAATTATAAAAAGAGTTTCGAGAACTGGAAAAATTGTTAGAATAAGTGTTTTACAACTTGTGGGAGTTACTTTGAGAGGGCGACAAAATAAATATTGTAATAATACTACACATATATTGATTAATAATTACTTACAATTTATAGATACTTTTTTGTCACAATATACATATATTTACTACAAGAAATGCAAAGGTGTAACCGTTCGATGTAGCCGAGGTTGATTATTTTCTTATTTAATATTCAATTGTTGCTTCTATGATTTGAATATTGGCAAATACTTACGCACAAAATTTCAGAGAAAAAATATACACATTCGTATATATGTATGTACATATACATATATTTTATATATGCAGTTTTATCTTACGAAATTTAGAAAAAAAACAAAACAAATATTAACACAATGGAAGAAAGCACAGTTAATCCTCAATGTGCCGACTTGTTCAAACAATCAATACTGAAATCACTTCAAATTCTATCGAGTTACCGAAAATCATTTCTCTTCATCAGTAAACAAAATGACTGGCGGAAGTTGATAGCCGAACAATGACCAGAAGTGTAAGGCGCAACACTGTCCAGTACGCACAGATACGAGTTTATTGTAAAATTCGAGTCAGCAACGCATTTGCGGTCTACAACAAAAGGTAAAAACAACACAGTGATGAGCGCGATATCGGTTTTGGCAAGCCTCGAGACTTGACTTAGGCGCCCATCTTTGGAAATCAGCCATTCATCTAGTGGCGCAACATCTCTCACAGCACTGAAAGGGGGGTGGTGGCTTGCCGGCAGCTTTTTTATGCCATTTCATGTTCGCACGTTCAATGCTAAATGGATTAAAAATTGAAATCACGTTTTCCCTTATCATGCCGAGCGTGCATAAAATCATTTGCCATACTCTGCCTTGGACTGTGGCACTATGTGCTTGCCGTAACTGACAGGTGCAGTTGTTGTTTGTTGGTGATGGAAAAATTTCATACTTCCCTTTTTCTTCAATCAATTACTTCTCAGCTTTCGATGGCAGTCCTGCAAGTCAAGTAATCTTTTGTGGTTTTTGTTTTTTTTGTGCAACCTTCATTCACTTGCCTAATGGTTCGGTCAAAAATTTAATGGTGCATGAAAATGTAGGCATGTACAAACATATGTATGTATGTATGTACCGTTAGAAGTGTGTATACACTAAAATATGAAAGTACATACATAACATACATACATACATAAATAATATACTGTTAGAATGTGCAGTGGATGTACGCATAAATAATACAAAATTTGGCTGGAAAAGGTGCTGTCAACAATTTGCCTTTTATATGCGGTCATTAAGGCAATTTCCACCTGTCATTTCTATTTTATTCTGCTGCCATTCTCAGGGTACACACGTACATACACAAACTTACATACATACATGTCTGTACGAGACTTCCGGACTGCTTTAATTCTGAAAAATGTCGGACCGTCTAAATGAATTAGTTTATTATACAGTTCTTGGCAATTTACCAACATACATGTGTATGTACATAACTGTATTTTTGTGCATTAGCTGTTTGCATTCATTCACTTCAATGGTTTTGGTTTGGTTTGGGATGAGCTTTAGATTCCGGAAATGGATGTACAAATAAAGCTCGGAACTTAATGCCTTGTTTATACTTGCAAATCTCAATGGATTGGTAAAGGAGAACGCAGAGGATGTACAATTCAAGTGCCATCCAACGCAACAGATTGAGAATTTAATAAATGAAACGTCTTGAATATCTTTGTTGTGCACTTTAAAATGTCAAATAAATCGATTTTGGTACATTATGGCTTTGAAAATAACGCAATAAAATTTTAAATCGATATCTGAAATAGTTTTTGAATTACAAGCTTCTAAGTTATAGCCGCTAAAATCAATCAGCTCCATCAGTTTATCCTTAAACGCGTTTTTTCCGATTCGTGTTTTTTTAATTCGTCTTTTTTAGATTATCACATTAGGTGTGCCTCCTAACAAAACTGTTGCACTATAGAATCTATAATTAAGGTGCGTTGCAGTGTAGTTTCTGCTAATAAAGTTTCAAAAGCACATATTTGCATAGATTTCTTTAAGCCATCATGGTTATCATCAATTTTTTCATTCTCAACCTCATCTTCATCATCATAACCAAGATTCCTCCATGAACATATCAATAAATTTGATCCTAGCAAACTACGAACCTTCATTTGATGTAAAGAAATACCCGTCTTCTAATTGTTTAATATCAACCAGGTAATCTTAAATCCGAAAAAATACTGAAAACTCCAGTACGTTGATTAATTGAATTTTTTTCAAACATTTTCATTTTTCCTTACTGTATGTATTTAAGCATATTCCACGGAAAATAAAATAATTTTACTTGTCTATCGAAGTGGTTAAGGTTGACAATAAAATAATTTTTTAACTTTAATTATTAATGGTGCACGCCTTAAGTAACATTGGTTACAGATTTAAATACATACATATGTAGATACAATACATAGGCAGATATAGACGCGCAAAACAACACGTAGCATCGAAAGAACACTATTACGAACCTAAAACTGGATACTGTGAATAACTATAACAGCTCGCCATCACAGCAATCAAGTATGCAAACTGAATTGAACCCTGATTTACGTAGTATTGTATATGTATATCCGGTCAAGGACAGACACCGTTATATGCTGCTACAACAACAGCATTGACAATTAATAAGACTATATTCTCATAACAAGATAATTTATCCCGCAAGCAACTACTTTCACCATGATCTTAAATAATATTTTGCAAGAATGCAACAGTTTTCTGCCAGTAAAAAACTTATTTACATTTTAGTATATTAAACCTATGTATTGTAGCATGTCAATTCTCCATTTTACTTTAACAAATAACTTCATCAGCATTTACATAAATTGGGAAAAACTATTCACTTTTCACACTTCCAATAAGCACATTAAAAACAATAACACCTCTACACAAATATGATTTTTTACAAATTTTCGCAAAACTGCCTTTTATTGCTACTTATTTTGATTTATTAATATTTTTTTAAACACTTCACTTTCATTTTAATAATTTTTCGTTGTTTTCAATTCACCTTTCAAAGTTACATTGCAGCAGCACCGTTACATATTTGACGTGTTGTACACATTAAGGCAGAGCGTTCATGCTTGTTGGTGCTTAAACTTGCAAATTTTTAAGTAAAAATTTAAATGACAAAATTTGTGTATTTTGTGTTTACTCAACTTACTTTTAATATGAATATTAAATTCACAAATCGAAGTTCTGAAAAAGATGTGTATATCTAAAATTGAATAAGTAATAGACGACCATACTTGAAACTTATGCAATTTTTTTATTGAAAATGTTAAAATATTTAAACATACGGTCCATATAAGCACTTATTATATAAAAATACACACATTTTTATTTTTGTAACATACCTATGCACTTAAATCTGCCTTTGTTAATAATTATACAGCATGCATACAAACATAACCGTCTTACATATGTACGTACGTATTATTTTATGTAGTTAGCTTTTCTGCACACTCTACGTGCATTTGTGACTGTTATAACGTCAACGTAACGTAAGTATGTAGCACACGCTGCATATTTACGCCTAGTTTAGTTGTTTGCACACATGTAAAGTATCTTTACTGAAAGTATGTAAATAGCAAAAAAAAAAAAATTATAATAATTCATACATACTTGCTAGTTAATTTGAAACTTTCAGTTAGTTCCAACTAAATTATTTAATGAGCGTAAATTTAATTTTTTACTTTTCTTTTACTTATTCTACTTTAATTTTACGGAAAAGTAGTTTTTTCTCAACTTCATGATATACTAGAACTGTGCATTTTTACCACGCGCTACTTCGAAGTAGATTTTTTTTTACAAAATTTTTATTCACGATAACCGTTGATGCTAGGATTTGTGTTGCAATAAAATGAATGTTTTCTAATGAATATTTTTTTTATTTTAATTTGAAAACGTGAAATATTTATTTAAAATATTAAAACATAACTGCAACTAAGAGTAAATTTTAAATATTCCAAATATAGTTATAACAAAACTTTATTTACTTAAAATATAATGGTGTGCTTGCTTAAAATTTTAGTCCCACATTTTGTCATTTGTATTGCCAAATTAACACTGAACTACGTATGCATGTATACGAGTACAAATGAAGTGAAATTGTCAAATGGCTTGAACGAATAGTCAACAATTTGTCATGGGCTAACACGTTAAACTGATAATTGCTGTTAAGCTACTACTTCTTGAGCACAATACCCGAAAAAGGAATTGGAATTAACTCACGGCAACGTTAATGCAACTAAAGTGATTACAGCTCATTACATTACACTTATCTAATAGAAATAGACAAGACCGCATGTTTTTAATCGGAAAAGCTATCACTCCAGTATGTGGTGGTAAGTGGCGCAACCGATTTGAATAAGTCCTTACCCACGCTGTAACTTTCAACGTCGTGTCGCATTTTCATCGGTCGTTCTTGACCCGGACAACGAATCTCTTTGTGTTTTTCCAAACGCACTTCGGACACAAATTTTCGCTTACACTTCTCACATTGATATAGGACACCCTGTTCGTCGTGCTCATCAACTAAGTGACGGCGTAGGTCGGCCTTACTGGTGGCGGTATATTCGCATTTGTGGCATTCAAATGTTGACGGCTCTTCGTTATGTTTTTGCACGTGTTTTCGGTAAGCACCCTGTATTTTGAACATTTGTCCACATACTTCACATTTAAGTGGCTCACGATGCAGATGCGCCTTCTTGTGTAGTATTAACGATAGTTTACGCGTAAATACTTGTTCACATTCATCGCATGGGTATTCTGTGGGCTTTTCTTCTTGCTCATCGGACGGCGGTGTACCCTTGATCTTACGTTTTTTCATTTGCGGCTTAGCGTACTCGTCTTCACTACTTTCGTCCTTAATTATAGTTGGCGATTGTGGTGGTGGGCGCTTTGTTGGTGGCCTACCCATACGTTTCTTCTCCTTGACTTTAGGACCTGGAGTTGCTGCCGCTGATTTGCGTCGACCTCGTCTACCTCCTGCACCGCGTGGAGAACGTTTCTTTTTAGTTGTGGTACCAAAATCAGAATCATCCGAGTCATCCTCAGCAGTTATACCACCATCGTCGGATACTTTAAATTCTACGTCGTCATTAGGTTCTTCATCTGAGGGATCAGAGTCCAGCGTTGCATCTATGACCACATAACCAGCCGGTCGTCGTACTTTGTTCTTGCTGCGTGAAAGTTTCTTTCTCAATTCACGCTCAGTATCTTCACACTGCGTTTTTAACTGTAAAGCGATGTTTACATTATCGAAGCAAGTATTGCAGATAAATTGTGGCATAAAATCTTTTGGAGCAATGGACACCGACGGACATATATTCATTAATTTATCGGCAATTGTTTGTTTATTGATGGTTTTGAAAAGGCTGATAAGATCGTCCTTGCTGGTACAGACGCGGCATTGATTTTCATCGACATGGTTTTCCATTTTAGCTGCTTCGCGTGCCGTACTCGTTGGTTGCTCGCCATCGTCCACATAATCTTCTTCTTCTTTTACAGCCAGATTTGGATTTTGCTTAACTACAACATCTTTGCGCTTTTTTGGCAACTGTGTAGGTTTGTGCAAAACCGGCTTTTGATCTACCTCCTTCTCCTCATCCTCGCCTTCTTCCTCCTCCTCTTCATCAGCTTCATCTTCGTCTTCTAGAATGTGTTCAATAACTTCACCATCGTCCTCATCTTCAAGCGCTTCTAAATTATCTTCTTCTTCTACTTCTGCTGGCCTGCGTGGTTTGCGGCCGCGCTTATTTGGGCTTATTGACTTGTTGTCAGCTACCATTGGGTCGTGCTGTAAATGGGAGCAGTATTAATATTTTGCATTAAAAATTGTGTATACCATTCGCGAGCAACAGTACAACAATGGTAAAAGAATAGAAATATAAGGCAAAATGTGTTTGCAAATTTTAATTTGTGTAAAGACAAACATTTGTTTTACAATTGTTGTTTAGTGTATGATTTGGCGAGTAATGTGTGAAAGGTACACAAGATGCGTTCCAAAGTAAACAGGACTTAAAAAAAAAACAGAACAAATGGTTTTTCGGCAATTTTTGGTCGTCAGTCAATTTGTGCGGAACAAAGCGTGCACACACCTTTCGTAAGCCCAAATGTTCGTTCAAAATGCGATAAATCGATGTTTTGGACATGTTCAATTCCATTTCCATGAGTTTCAGTGAGGATTTCGGCTGATTTTTGATGAATTCACGCACAGCTTCAATGGAATTTTTGGTGATCACAGTTTTTGATTGACCCACACGTTGATCGTCATTTATGCCCTCACGACCACATTGAAAACGTTGATACCACTCGTGCACTCTGCTACGGGATAGGCAATCATCGCCATAAACTTCTTTCAACAATTGAAACGTTTCGGTAAAAGTTTTACCAATTTCAAAACAAAATTTAATGTCGGCTCTTTGTTCGAGGCTCATTTTCGCACCGATAACACAAACATACTGACACTTGAAACGCAATAACTTCATGTGCTGAACACATAGAGCGCGACAGACTGCAAACGACATCTGTCAAATATTAAAATACAAACGTTCTTATGGACACAGTTATTGAGACAGCTGTACAACCACATAACTGTGTCCATAAGAACGTTTGTATTTTAATATTTGACAGATGTCGCTTGCAGTCTGTCGCGCTCTGTGTGTTCAGAGCGTCACTTCCAATCGATGAAATCTCATGCAATTCTCACTGGACCCCACAAGGTGGCGCTGTATTCAATAAGTACTGTTTACTTTGGAACGCCCCTTGTATATTTTTATTCATATTAGGGGGATTCTCTTGCTCTTGCAAAACCCTTGCACGGTGCACGTATTGCAGAATTCGCAATATTTCGCCGTTAAATTGTTAAGGTACGTTTTAAAAGAATTTTATAATTTCTACTTAAATTATGAAGATTTGTTAGAGTTTTTTGTTAAGAACGAATGCAGAAGGTGCGCTTATTCACAATAGTCATGCACAATAGTCATTAATCGAATCAGCCGTTTATACATACATATATCACTAGGATTCTGCGATGGGTGCTCTCTTGGCCTTGCATATTTCGGTATAGGATTTTTGCATTGCCTGTCACCGTGCAATCTTGCAAGTGCAAGAGAATCCCTCTATTTTTTCGTTTTATTTGTTAATATACTAAATAGAAATACTTTGCAACCTTTACCTCTTCCAAGTACTCGGCAACTCCTTCGTCCGTTTCGTTTGCACCGTTCGTTAACAACACCTCATCGCTGCCGGTATCAATAACACCACCTTCTTCAATCAGTTCACTCATTTTCACCACTTTCTTTTTATTCGTTCTTTGCTTTTAGCCAAACAATTTCACTATTTAAGCCACACTTCTTTATGAATGTTTTTCGTTGTTTGTTTTTATTAGATATTTCTAAATTGTGTTGTTGTATAAAGTGGTTGTTGCTTTAATGTCAAAATTTTGCCGCCACATGAATATTTATGTGCATTTTAGGTTGCCAGGCTTACGCTTGTATGCAATCAGTCAAGTTTAATTAACTATTCATGCAATTTGCCAATAAAGTTAATGTATTAATGGTTTGCTTATAGTCACTATTCAGCTTTGATAGCACAGTTCACAAAAAAAACGAATAGATAAGATTTTTATCAAAAATTTTTTTGCAGTATTACTAATTTTTTCTACAGTGCGCTATTCTGCCGCCACTGCACCACTTAAACAACAACAACGCTGAAATAGTGAAAAAAATTCTATCCACCACAGCGTTCACAATAATGTGGAATTCTTAAAAAAATTAATTTATTTGTATACTTTCCCACTAGAACTTTACGCACAAAGTATTTTTATGTATTTCTGTGTTGAATAACAACCAAAAATATTGCAAAATATTTCCTGGACTTTCTCGTGTCTACACTGAATGCGATACGGCCATCTTGAAAAATGTACAAGCAAAAATCGAAATAGATTTTTGCATTGCCCCCATTGTGAATGATCAATAATTGCTCGTAAGGCACGTATGTGAAGTCAGTGCGAGTGAACGCAAACATGTTGTCGGCGCGCAAATGTCAGTTCGCCAGCACTTGTATATGTGTGAAAGAGATGACGAGAGTTGTTATTTAATTTTACTTTAGCTGCTGCTTCGTAAAATGTATCGACAGGCAGGGTTGTCGTGTTTCAAGGAATATATAAATGTGAATATGCAAGTTTAGTTGCTAGTATTCATATAAATAGATTTTAAGTTATGTCAAATAATTAAAAAGAGAGATGGGATAGATAAATTATAAAATAAAAAAAAAAATATGTATATATTATGGATGTATATACATATGTACGTACTTAGGTATTTATCTATATAATTTCTATATACATACATACACACATGTGTATGTATTTTATGCAAAATTTGAAAATTTTAATGCAAAGGAACATAAGTATGTATCTTTATATTATCTTATATAAGAAATAAACTTAGCGATTTTTTTAGTTATAGTTATTGGGTGTCAATATCTGTATGTAGTCAATTACTATATACTCGAAAATCACTAAGAGCACAGAACAATGTTTATGTTTAATTTTAAAATTGCTGAAGTATAACTCAAGAACATATTTTCAAGCAACTTTATGAATATACATACATATGTACATACCATCACTATATCTCACACATTAAACAATTTACTCGGCATAAGGTTTTTTCGAATAACGAAAATCTGTATAAGAAGTACATATGTATGTACTTACATATGTATATGGAAGTTTGGGTAATTCGTAGTTCAATAGCTCAATGTATGTACATACATATGTATATTCGGCATTAAATTATACTACTTATGTATATATATCGAATATTATATGTATGTTCAGTTAATTTTGATACGATATTTTACAAATATTCTACGCACGAAAAAAGAGTCAGCGAACCAGAATAAGCTACAAGAGTTTCGTAAATCTCCCAGTTCATCCACGAGGAACTCCAACTGGTTGCTGGCAGGCTCGAAACTAACAAATCGTCCAGCCCGGACGGGATCACATCAGAAATACTCAAAACGCCTCCCTCGAAACTGGAATATTTCTTGAAATTTGGTAGAAATAACGACTTGTTCTAATCAGCAAGGGAAAAGGGGATCCCAGTATGCCGTCAGCATACCGCTCAAACAGCGGGCAAGTTCTATGAAATACGTAAACCTAGACAGGAAACGGCTATCAATAAGCTGGCGGACTCTCCCCTAGACAGCACTGTTTTAGACCAGGAAGGTCAACGCTAGGCGCTATCCGAATCGTCCTTGAAAGTGTAGAAGTCGCACAGCGTAAATGTCCCAAATACAAGCGAATAGTTCTGTTGGTGACTTTAAATTTTCAAAACGCTTTCAATAGCGAGCGAGAGATGGGCGAGATTCATGATTCGGACGCAAACATGGCTTTACTCACATAACCTTCAGCTCGCTACCGAAAAAAAACAGAGCTGCTATTGCAGACGAACAAGCAAGTTCATCTTGTAATAAGCATGCAAACGGTTTGGGATATTCTAAGAACACAAAAAGCTGTGAATTACCTAGGCGTAAAACTGGACAGCGAAAATCACCTGCTATCTTAGTAAACTAATGGCCAACATAGGAGGGCCTACACAAGAAATGAGGAATCTCTTAAAGTCAACAACCACCAGAGTCTTATTATACGGAGCTGAGATCTGGGCAGTTGTGCTTAAAAATGAAAACCGGCGTAAGGTAGTGGTCAGAGCCCTCAGAGTTGCAATAATAATAAGAGCACAATTGACAGAATAAAGAAAGACACCATACTCGCATGTTAACGAAGATGGGTGAATCAAAGTCGCAGCAGATGGACGGCCATACTTATCCGGACACGGATATTTCAGAAGATACCTTCATAGAATGGCATAATATGACGACGTGACAGAGGACGACGCAAAGCACACAACGGCAATGCAGCGCGGTAGAATAAAAGTGCACAATTTCATTGTTATCATGCTGAAAAGCGAAAAATACCGAGCGATTGTCCAGAAATACGCTGCATTTTTGCTACGCCGAAAAAACCGGGCAATAGATAAATGGAACGCCACTGTGAAGTAATGCAAACGTGGTTCCTGAATGAGCGATGGTTCTTTAGGGAGAAAACCGCCACTGACCAGCAAGTGGCACATACTTGCAGTGACGACAGCTCTGATGATTCGGAAGGCATTTTCCACCCCTCACCCCACAGAAATAAAAAAAGGGCCTGAAAGGTTGAAGTCACGATTGCCTCAATTTCGGTCTGGCTATGTGTGAAGTTGCTCCATCTTGATGGAACCAAATGCTATTGAAAGGGATATGTCTCGGCGTAGTGACTCGTTCTGGGTGAAGTTTCGTCTCGTGGATTATTTATGGATTTGATTCACACCATTTTGCTTGTTTACAAATCCGTTTAGATAAAAATAGGATCATCAGGTATAACAGGCAATTCATCAAGTTATTATTTTCTTGGCTCACTTCAGTTATTTCTTGGAAAAGTTCCAGGCGAATAGGCAAATTAATGAAGGTTTAACCGGCTTGTTTTTTGAACTTTGTACGGAAACAGGTTCAAATCATCATGAATTATCCGTTGTAAAGACCGTCTGCTGATTCCAAGTTGCACCGATAAGTTGCGATTCGAAACTCTTGGATTTGCCTGAATTGACGATCGCGCCATGATAACCGATTATTTGTACCTGAAACTAAAGCTCGCGATCTCGGTTTCTTTTGGGCTCAACAAGACGACTTCGGCGAGCAGATCATTTCACGTTTTGGGGTGGTCGTTGGGCCACCAAGACGGTCTGATATGACACCGTTAAACTCGATTCAGGCATTGGAGCAAAACTTTATGCATGTCATTCGCCAGTTACCAGTCGAAATGCTCTAAGGAGTCAGTGAAAATTGGACTCAACGAATGGACCTTCCGAGATGTAGCCGCGCCAACATTTGAAAGATATATATATATATATATATAATATGGTTCTTGATTTATATACTGGAAATTTTAAAGAATCAGATGGCATTTAAAATTTTGTTATAGGGGAAGTAGGCGTGTTTTTTTCTGTTTTTCAGCCATTTTCGAGTTGTAATGTTTGAAAATTAGTATAATATAATATTACCTACCAAATTTGAATCGGTAAAGTAGATCCGGAGGTCTATTATTTTCACTTAAATGCTGGTGGTGTTATGCCCATCGTCCAGATTTGACATCGTCTCCAACAAAACGCTATCGTACTATCTCCGGTGTAAAATTTAATGTCTCTGGAGCATTTGCTTATAGAATCGGCGGACTTCTAGTGGTTTTTAACAAAACTTTTATACGGAGGTGGGGATTGAAAGTAGGAAGAGACCCGTACCTCGTAGGCCCTATTAGATATGCATTTAAATGATCAGCTGATCAGCTGATGAGCTGAGTCGATCTTGTCTTATCCGTCTGTCTGTATATACGTGAACTAATTCCTGAGTTTTTGAGATATCGATCAGGGATGTTTGCCTTTCTCCTTAAGAAGATCCTTATTTGTCGGAACCCTCAATATCGGTGCACTATAGCAGATAGCGCCATACAAACTGAACCATCGAAAGAAAGCGTTTATAAAGAAAGCTCTTTTTGTCTGGAAATGATGCAATCTCCGCAGAAATTGTTCAGTTAGCCGTAGAAACTTACCTATGAAAGTTCGTTCAAGGAATCTTTTATATTTGTGAAAGGTATTATAGCTTTGGTGCAACCGAAATTCACGTGTATTCTTGTTTTTATTTCACTTAGTTAGGAAGAATTATTTTAATGAAATTTGGAAAAACTCAACGGACTTTTTTCTTGCACGATTAATGACTCATTAAAGATTTTAGTAAAAATATCAACAAATATCAATTAAGCTATTTTATGCCAAACAGTGCCATTCTATTGATGAAAAAAATAACCCAAAATTTTGTAGCAATTTTTACGAACTAAAACGGTGCAGCGCAGTGGAGGATTTTTGGCCGTAGCGCATGGCGTATACGCAACATTTCGTGGGTAATAACCTGCCAAAAGAGTTGGTGAGTTGGCTTATTCAACAGTATGGTAATTCCGAGCTGTGCAGCCAATCAGGCTAATGGCAAGCCATAATAAGTAGCCACACATACATATATGTATATGTATGCATATATAGGCCAGTACTAATTAATTTAATTGCTTCAACAAAAATAATTCTTAATCTTTATTATGCTCGATTATCGATGTGCGAAGCGTGGGTGGAGGTGATGAGTAAATTTAACGAAAAGCATTAACACCCAGGCAGGTGCGCAACTGTCTTCACGTCTGCAAGCGCACAACCACTTACCAGGCATACATACATATATACTCACATCTGGCATGAATGAAATATTTATCGCCTTTATGTGTACTTGTGTGTGTGTGTGTTAGTGTAGCTTATTGTACTGTTATTAAGCCACAAATGCGCACCGCAGACATTTACACCGGCTATAAGAAGCATAAAAGCTGCCGTGTGTTTGCATAACGGGACTTATGAGTGAATGCTGGAGAATACACATGTGTATGTATATGAGTATGTAAGTATGTGATCTGCTTAAAGTCTACGGTTTAGCTGGTTGGCCTCATTCGGTTTGTTTATATGCGCTGCACTGTGCTTTCGCACAACAAAACAATTGTGTGAGTGCAAAAAATAATAAAAAAAGAAAAATGGAAGCAATAATAACAAACAAGAATATATAAAGGACAACACAGGGTCAAAGTTTCGAAACAATTAGCCAGGGGTTGGTCGAAAAAAAATTTAAAAATATATATTTGGCACCTTTATATTCAAAACTGCTGCGCACATGTGTGTCAGAGAAAAACGCTTTTGGATAGGCTTGTACATTAAGGTGGTATCATTATAAATTTTTTATTATTTATTTAAACGACCAGTTTGTATGGTTCGATAAAAAAATTTTTTAGAAGATTGCAGCGTTGCTATGGAAAATTATTTATAATAAATTTCATTCAGATATCTCTTCAAATAAAAAAGTCTTTCATACAAGAACTTGATTTTGATGGGTCAGTCTGTATGACAGCTATATGCTATAGTGAACCGATCTGAATAATTTGTTTGGAGATTGTAGCCTTAGCTTAGGCAAAAGTCTATACCAAAATTCATGAAGATATCTCTTCAAATAAAAAAGTTTTCCATACAAGAATTTGCTTTTGATTGTTCAGTTTGTATGACAGCTATATGCTATAGTGAACCGATCTGAATAATTTGTTTGGAGATTGTAGCCCTAGCTTAGGCAAAAGTCTATACCAAATTTCAGGAAGATATCTCCTCAAATAAAAAGTTTTTCATACAAGAACTTGCTTTTGATCGTTCAGTTTGTATGACAGCTATATGCTATAGTGAACCGATCTGAACAATTTTTTTGGGAGATTGTAGCCTTGCCTTGAAAAATAATTTATACCACATTTCATCAAGATATCTCTTCAAATAAAAAAGTTTTTCATACGAAATTTCTGCGCAAAATATTTTTTTTCTAACAGTAAACGAACCACCCTAATGACTAGCCTACCCACACGTGACTCTAAAATTCATACACGAGCTTGTGTAAGCGGATGAGTACCTCGTACGTTTTTTATTTTTGTTTTTAATTTTTTTTTTGAAAAGTAACTAAACGCTGTGTGCGCTAACCTTTAAATATCGCTGGCTTTCGTAACGCGTGTCGGCGCTAAGCGTGCAACAAGCGCTGCCACATTCAATTTATCTTTGTTGCTGGGGTTTTTACCTTTTACCTTGTGCACACACTTAGTTTTTGACATTTCCCTGTCAAGCCAGACAGGCAGCAAGGTCATTCTTCCACCTATGCGATATTTCGAAGAAAAGCTGTCTTAATTTCGCTTATTTTCCGCTAATGAAATGCGCCCGTTATCGTTTGCCGTCGCATTATTCTGCATATAAGATATTCTCTGTGTGGCGGCGCGTCTTTATGGCAGGTTGACTGACTGTTATGACGTATTTAATTTGCCGCTAAATGCGAGAATTAGAATGAATGCGAAATGGGTTTTGAATTTGAAGAAAATAATTGAAATGAAAAAAAATTGTCTTAAGAGAAAATTAAAATACGAAAAAGAATTTTTAATTTGAAACTAAAAGAGGGAATTTGTATATTGAATTTTGCAGCTTCATTTAAGAAGTAAATTTCATATAAGTAAATTTTAAAACCGAAAATTCATTAAACTTTTTCTCGATTTCGAAATTTAAAACGAAAAATTTCCAAACTAAATTCAAAAACATTAAATAACATTCGAAAAAAAACTATTTAAAAATTGTAAACTCAAAAACAAACTCTTAAAGCAATCTCATACAGCTCTTCCATACCATTTCGGGTTTGCAACATGTTGCGAGTGTGAAACAAATGCCATAAAAATAACATATAAAATTTGAAATACTAACTCTCACTTATCCAGTCCACATTCTTTAACGCATATTTAAACACTCTGTCAAAAGAAATAAAACTCAAATGTTGAAAATTATTTTCCGCTCAAATAAATTTCATGAAATCGGTAAGTGTCTAAATGGTTTCAAAATCGAACTGTGTTGTTATATGCCACATATTTATAGGCATGAATATGTAAATATATATGCAGACACGTACACATACCCGTAGGTGTCTTCGTGTCGTCGTCTCACTTGAAAAGATTGCGTATAGCTGCAGGGACGCAACATTCTCGAAGTGTTTGTAGGCAAACACAAAGTGGTAGTAAATGCCACTTGCAGCACAAAAGGTACATAAATCAATTTGCAAATGATGCTCGAGCAGCTTTTGTCGGCTCTAACGGTTCACACCATATGGATAACTCCGTCGTGTATCAACAAATGCTTATGCACATATCCACTTTTGTATATATCAGATACATACATATAAATTTGTAAGCTGTAGAGCATGTGGCACATCTTCATGCTTGTGTGTTGGTAACAGATGTGCTCCGTGTTTTATTTTGAAAGAGCAGGTGTCTTGGTTAACACGTGTTAACCTTTTGGGAAAATTGAAATTTCTAAATTATGTGGAGCGCTTATTGGTTGTAATTTAATATTTAATAAATTATTATGTAATTTAAAAGAGTTCCTTTTGAGAGCTCAGGAAAACTCAATTAATTTTTTTTAATTTAGAATAATTAATAAAAATTAGTATAATTAATAATAATTAAGTAATAAATTTAAGTCAATATAAATTACCTTATTTAAAGTTAACATTTTTTTATCTTTACTTTGGTTTTCGTTTACTTGATTTAATTTTCATTAACTCAATTCGATTTTATTTTATTTGAATTTAATTTAATTTAATTGATTTAGTCTAATTTTATTTTAGTTAAATTGTATGCAATTTAATTTAATTCATATTCAAATTCATTATATGTATATAATTTAATTTACAAAAAGTTTGTATTTTTAACTAAATTAAGTAAAATTAAATTTGAGTGATACAGTTAACTTATTTTTAAATTATTTTGTTAAAATTCGCTTAATTAAATATTTTAATAACATTTAATTTATTTAATTTAATTTGAAGAAAATTTATTTAATCGCGTTTTTTTACTCTTAATTTAAGGTAATTCTAATTAAATAAATATCTAAAATAATTTCCATTTAATTTAATAAAATTTAATTTAATTTGATGACAATTAATCTGCTTAACAAAAATTTAATTCTGATCAATTTCGTTTATTTCATATTTAATTTAAAGTAATTCGAAATAAATAATTTAAATAATTTATTTTTAATTTAATCTAATTATATTTTTATTAATTTACTTTAATTTAATTCATTATTTAATTTCATAATATTAAATTCAATTTAATAAAATTGTATACTTTAAATTTAATTATACAAAATTAATTTAAAAAATTGTAATTGAATTAGTATAATTTAAATTTTATGAAGTTCATCTATGTAATTTAATAGCGTAATAACATTTAACTAACTTAATATAATTTGAAGAAAATTAATTTAATTAATTATAATTTAACTGTGTTTGTTTCACTTTTAATTATCTAACATAACTTCTATTTAATTTAAAATAATTTTACTTTGATTAATTTACTTTTGGTTTAATTTAAATTAATTCATTATTAAACTTCATTATATTTATCTCAATTTAGTAGAAAAAATTTCAAATTAAAAAAATTTATTTAATTAATTACATTTTAATTTAAAAATAAAGTCTAATTTAGTTAAATTTAATTTTAATAAAATTCATCCAATTTAATACTTTAATGACCTTTAATTTAATTTTGTTTCATTCACATTTAATGTAAAGTAATTCAAAATAGTAAAAATATTTTTAATAATTTCTTTTTAATGTATTACAATTATAATTTAATTAATTTGCTTAAATTTAATTTAAAGATCTAAATTTCACCATATTAAATTCTATTTAATAAAAATTTATACTTTAAACTTAATTAAGCAAAATTTATTTAAAAAAATATAAATAATTTAGTTTAATTTAATTTTGATAAGATTAATTTAATTAATTTTAATAAAATTTAGTTCATAAAATTTCTTTTATTTTTTTTTAATCTTGGTAAAGTATATATAACTTAATGTAAGTAAATTTTTTCTTAATTTAATTTAATGTAAATAAATCATAATTATGTTTAAATTACTTTTTCGAGTTATATCTTAAAAAATGTATTTAAAAAATAATAAGTAATATTATTATATTAATAAACAGTAATAATTTAATTTAATTTAACTTCGTTTTTAATTTTAATCTAAAGTATTAAAGTAATAATTAAGCAAATTTTAATTAGAAAATTAAAATTAATTAAGTTTAACATTATCTTGGTAGAGTTCATCTAATTTATTTGAATTAAATTTAATTAATTTAATTTAATTAAATGTAAAAAAATTTTGACTAATTATATATAATAAAAATACTGAGTCAAACTAAAAAGTATCTTAAATAATTTATGAAAAAATAACGTAATAAATTAATTTTATTTAATTTTAAATTTTAATTTAAATTTAAATTAATTCAAAATAAATAAATATCTGAAATAATTCTTATCTAATTTTATTAATTAATTTTTAATTTAAGTTCTTATGATCCATTTATTGTAATTTGTTAAATTCTTATTTAATTAAAAAATCGACACTTAATTTAATACAGTTTGCTGCATTAGTATAATTAATATTGTTATAATTATTATTTTTATTTTTACGTAATCTTATATTATAATCGTATTTAATCGTACTTCTTAATTCTAATATATAATTAAAACTTTAATTTATGTAATATTAATTTGGTCACGTGACGAAAGGAAGAAAATTTTATAATTTTTTTTAAATTTCTTTCGTTTCAAAATTATGTAAGTATGACTTTATTAAGTGAAGTTAATTCTATAAAATAATTATATTGTACATTTTGTTTAAAATTTAATTTAAAAATTATCAGATAATTATCACAAGTAATTTTAATTAACAAAAATTAATGAAATAAAAAAAAAAATTAATTTAGTTAGTATTAATTATTAGTATTTTAAATTTAATTTAGTTTTTAGAACTAAATTAAATTAAACTTAATTTAAATTTATTTAATTTAATTTAAAAATATATTTTTTTTTAATTAAAATTAAATTAAATTTTTAAAAATTTAAAAATAAAAACTTTGAAATGTAAGAACTAAATTAAATTTAATAAATTACTAGTTAGTCAAATTAAAAATTTTAATTTCCTTAATTTCATTTACATTAATTTGGCTAAGTTTTATTTATTTCCACAAAAATTATTTGCCTTCATTTTATTCTACTAGTAGCTCGGTTCACTATTACTGAAATTATCAAAAAAGTACATAACACGGTAAATACATATATATGTACATAAGTACATACAAGGTGTGTTTGTGAACACTCTCGAAAGTGTCATGCGCTACACTTGAGGACGCCATATGGAGTCTTCCATCACTTAAAAGTGTTTACACGTCCGGAAAAGCGAATTCAAGTGACTCTTCCTTGAAATTCTGCTGACGAGTCAACTAAAGCTGTCTACACACATATACATACACATATGTACATTATATGTCTCTATATGGCGCGTTTAACTTTTACATATTCCAAAGTTGTTTTATAAGCTGCGAAAGTTTGTTACTCCGCTTATCCCCACATACACACACACACACGCTCCTACCACACACATTTGTTTTACCGAGCGCTGCTCGCAGATTTGAAATACATAAATTATATAATTTGTTTGCCTTGGCTTTGTGTGTGCACACTTTTCGCTGCTGTAATAACGGGAAAACAGAGTCTTTTTTCACAGCGGCGAATTTGCCACGCTTTTCCAGCGCCACTTTTGCTACGAAATTGGAATTTATTACTAAAGATGAATTGCCGCAGAATGCGTTCCGTTCACCACAATGACAATTGAGTGACAGTAAAAAATGGCATTTAAATTTTTTACGAGTCCATAACCAAGATGTGAATATTCGAATATTCTATGCGCATACATGCGAACATAAATTAGCATAGACATGTTTACACTTGAATATTAAATGTTGTGAGAGAATACAATAGAATTGAAATTGAGATGACTCCGAGTGAAGACCTTGTATATGCATATAAAGGGTGGTTCCATACCTTGTTGAAGAAAAAACACTGAAACTTCAAATTTAATAGGGCATGTTTATTCTTAGGCATTTATTTTTTAAGATTATCTCTTTCTAATGTTGGCCGCGTCGACGCCTCAGATAATCCATCCGCTGACCCATGCTTGATGACTCATTCGAGCGTTTCGACTGGTAACTGGCGAATGACACGAGTGATGTTTTGCTTCAAGGCCTGAATCGAAGCGGGATTGTCCGCATAGACTTTGGACTTTACATATCCCCAAAGGAAAAATGTCTAACGGTGTGATATCACACGATCTTGGCGGCCAATCGACCGGCCCAAAACGTGAAATTATCTGCTCACCTAAGTGTTCTATGTATAAATCCATAGATTGATGCGATGTGTTGGAAGTGGCGCAGTTTTGTTGAAACCCAATGTCGCCGCGATCACGAGCTTCAATTTCATGCACCAAATCGTCGGTTACCATTGCGCGATAACGGTCGTCATTGATGGTTACGTTCTCACCAGCATCATTTTTGAAGAAATATGGACCGATGATTCCACCGGATCATAACCAAACCAAACCGTCTGTTTCTTTGGATAAAACGGCAGCCCATGAATCTCTGCAGGTTGCTCTTTGTCCCAAATGCGGCAATTTTGTTTGTTTACATACCCATTGAGTAAGAATTAGGCCTCATTACCGAAGAAAATTTAACGAGAGCGAAGAGATGTTATTTGGGAAGGTCGAGCGGCTCCAGTTTTTGCACAAGACGTATTTTGCACGCTTTCAATTTAAGATCTCGACGTAAAATGCGCCAACTCGTTCCATACGTCAGTCCGAGTTGCTCCGAACAGCGCCGAATCGACTCTCCACGGTCAGCTTCAGCTACGGCTACTATATTTTCTTCACTCCCTGCTGGACGTGGCCGATTATTTTCCAATAATAAATGTTGGATCTCAAGATGGGTGATGGTGTTGCGAATAGTACGCTCAGTAGGCCAAGTACCTCTATTAGGATCACCCATTATATACTGTAATACGTGTATATAGAAACGTCGTATGCTAGGTTAAGTATAATGATCTATAATTTCTTTTAGAAAAGTAGTTGTTTATTACCGCATTTGGATATCTCGCTGGTTTTGTTTTACTCTGTGACACCCAGTGCCAAATTTGGGACTCGTAATAATTCTTTTAAAATATAAATAACTAAAAAAGTTTTCACACATGAAAATGATTCTGTTCGGTCGGTTCGTATGGTAAATAGGATTCGGTCAAGTAGATTGTTTGCTGAGGGACTTTTTAAAGACCATTTTTTCACTTTATCTACTCGACGGATATTTTGACGAATTATTTGCGCAAAAAATAAATAATGAAACTTTTTTACAACCCTGAATTATACATCTATATCGTTATCCATTATTGAAGCCATTACAGTTATTTAATCAAGTTTGTATAGTTTTAATATAAATATAAATATTTAGCGCCATCTAGCGTTATAATTTTTCACAAGTATAACACTAATAATATATACAAATAATACAATACAAGTATTTATCGCAAATATGAGCCAAATTGTATTATTTTCCGGGTATTAACTTGACACTGCCGTCACCTGTTGCACTGTTACTTTGGCAGTCTTCTGTAATGCAATCAATTACTGAAATTGAAACGAAATCATACGTGCGTTGTGAGAGCTCAAACGGAACGCACCAATAAACATCAATATCAATATATTCAATTTCGAATAATTTATATGTTTTTTCGTTGTTTTTTTTGTAATTTCTTCATAAACAGAAAGCCTTTGTGCGCAGTGGCACTGATGCCTGAAGCAAAATGTGGCATACGCACATACATACATATATACATACAGGTGGCATTTAACGCTCAAAAGTCATAGGCTCGAATTCATTGAACGTCCTTGCTACCTATTATCTGCGCCACCCCCCTTTCATTGCTATATGTATGTGTCAATGGGAAGACATTTCTGCTGCTGTTTTTTTATTGCTTCTTCAGTACATTTTTTATGCCAACTTCACATATGGTTATTACCGTATTTCTATACTTCCTTATTTATGCGCGCAATTATTTTGGTTTATATTCTTTTTACACATGCCTCAGACACATACATATGTACATACATATAGACATATGTGGCAGTAAATTTGCCACTCTGCGCAACCTAATACCACACACACACTTGCGGACACTTGTCGACTTTTGTTCGTGGGTCTGTAGGAAATGTGCCATTTAATGATTTCTTTATGGCTCCTTACATTGTTTACAGCGTTTTCTATGGTTTTTTAATTAAACATTAATATATGGTATATTGTTGATGGGCCATTTCTGCTTTTAGTAGCAATCGTGGAGTGTTCTCTCACTGCAGGCCACTTATGTGGTAAGGGTGTGTAAAAAATATACTAAATAAGATATAGAATATTAAGGTCCAGTACTAAAACTAGTCTTAGTTTAAGAACTCATTTAGACAGGTGCGGAATTACAAGGTTTACACATTGAAAGTAAAGTTTGTGAGCATAAATGTGCTGTGACGTCATACTAGCTATGCGCTGTCAGTGGTGACACCCCTGCGACTTTTTTTTAAATTTTTTTTCAGAGCTGGTTAAAATAGTATAATTTGTCACAGAAACCTAACAGCCGGGGATAAAAATGTGAACTTATCAAGACTACAATTACAGAACTTTTATGTCTCCAAATTACAAATTTTCTCAATGTCTGGTTGGCAGCCATCTGTCAGTTAAGTTCTGATTAAGAACAAAGTTCTTTACCTAAAGATGGCGTCTTGCTTAAGTTAACCAAAACATAGCTGACAATTGGCTGTTAACATGACATTTATGAAATAACCCTAAAACTATAACTAACCAATGGACTTACCTTAAATTTAGACAAAGTTACTCATATTAGTTATTCGCTTGCCTCCTTTCTGGAACTGTTTTCGTCTAGTTTATTATTCGAAGAAAAAATACTGAAACGAGAAGAATATAATTATTGTACACAATACTCAAGTGAAGAAACCTAATATTATGAAAGGAAATTTAGCCTTGTGCTTTTGCTTCCAGTTGGAAAATTAATCAAAAAACTATTGAAAATAGAGAAATCCGGTTATTAAGTCCCAATTTTTGCCAATAAACTTTTATTACTAATAAACTGGCCTTTGATTGAATTTAACCATTGACTATTCAAAGAATAATGACTGCAAGCTACGCATATAGATTTGAGGTTTTTGTTACAACATCACAAGGACATAAAAAGCGATATTAAACAACAAAACACCATGTGATCAAATTTGACCCGGACAAAAAAAAAATTGTTATAAAAATGTATCCGGGAATTGTAAATAAATGCAAAGTTTTTAACTATTCTTCAATATTTATTTTGTCACCTTCAAAATTATCCACACCAGATAAATTCAAATTTATGCAAACGATTTTTCCAATCCATGAAACACTTTTTGGGATGGCCTTCAACTCATTCAGCGAATTTTGTTTTATCTCTTCGATAGACTGAAAACATGGAATCCTGCCGATGACTATTGACTTGTTTGCATATTAAACCCCTAAATCCATGTCTCATCGGTAGTTATAATGTTCTCCATGAATATGGGATCGCAATTCGCACATCATTCGACATTAGATGTTGTCCATGCCTCCGCAACATATAGCACGGGAATGATGAGTGACTTGTAGTATTTGGTCTTTGTTCATCGAGAGGCAAAGCTCACGTCGCATTACCAGTAATGATGCGTTTAATGACTTTTGGATCCTCAGCTACGTTGTCGAGCATTCGTTTTGCGACTTTTATTTGACGTCTTGTTTGTAAAGGTTTCAGGTCATTCCGTATGAATCTAGCCTTGACGCTCTTCATACACCATACATTAAGCAAACTGTGTTGAGTTGATCCTTGAGAGATTTTGTGATCCCTTGTTATATCTCTGTTGCCAAAACAACAATTTACATGCATTGTTTCTTTAACGTTTTCTATGTTGTCGTCATTAACAGAGGTACTTGGACGACTCCCATTAGGCAAGTTTCGGATGACTTCAAGATCTTCGCTGAATGCTTTGTGTTACTCAAATAATTGTATTTGTCAAAACAGACTCCCCAAAGCCCTCATGTAGAATTTTCAACAAGTTTATACCCGTGATCGCATTGGAAACGCTAAATTTTCAGCAAAGAACGTTAGTCAAACATTCCGTCTCATAAAAAAACATCTACCAAACAAACACCTATTGATATATGGAGATCAAACTTTACAATAAAATAAAAAATTGCATTAATGTAGCGTCCCAGTCCGGGTTATAATTGATCAGATGGTATATAAAATTTTGACTGGTAAAAGATTCTTAACCATAGAGGAGTCGCAGGAAACCGATGAGCTGGCAAAGTGCCGTCTCAATATCATCAGATAACGTAGGATTGGGTCGGAGCTCTATTGTTATCTTAATGTCCAATACTAAATGTCTTTGCTTTGCCTGAACCAGATATGAGCTGACCAATAAGAAGCTGCAACTAAAAGATCCGTAAGAGGTCCACAGAACTAATTGCTATCGGTAAGTTGGCTGTAGTTGTCGAAGTTTTTAACCGTACATCCCTAATCGACATACACCGGCCAATTACCAGAATTGTCTAGCAGAGAGCGAGGTAGAAAAACTTGACACTTATTTCAAGACTGTCCAGCTTTTACCAGAATAAAGTTGAAACATCTGATCATCGAATAGAAATTAACTTCTTCAATAGATTCGTGAAAAACTGCAATCGCTTAGTTCACGGGTGTACAAGAGGGTTTTTTGACCGCTATCTTGGAGTCCGCTATTTTGGTTTCACAAAGGGTCGGGTTTTCAATTCCTCTAGTGTGATATCCTGAATCTCCGTCCAAATATATTCGAATATTTTGTAAATGGGATTTTATAGCTTTTTATATTCCAGGCTTTTATGTCGAATATATTTATGGTTCGACCACACCTAACACTTAAATATGCACTGTTCAGGCTTAGTTCGTCTTCAATACATCCCAACATACCTACTTATTTCAGTTACGAATAGTTTATTACTTCAATATATACATCACTAATTAGGTGGTAGAAAAGTTGTTGACAGGTGTTTTGAAATATATTTATTTCGCGTACTTTCTGTATTCTTCTTCTGTATTCTCTCCTTTGATTCATTTTGTTTATACATAATGCGTGACGCGGAAACCCCGACTAAAGTGGAAATAAATGAATTTTAGTTTACATGAGTATTATTCGTATAAAATACCGGCACAGAGCAACGTAATTGAAGTGCCAAATTGCCTCACAGAGACGAAAATGCTTGTGATTATGTTGCTAATTAGTTGTTAACGGTTTAACTAGTTATTACGGGCTCACAAACTACTACAATACAATATGCAGTGTGCGCAAACTGTTTTTAAATTTCCGGTTATTTGCTAGGTGAAGTTTGTGCTTCACGGCAGTTATAACCTGAACAACGTATGTATATTAAGTTTACCAGTAAAGTTTGTAACATCTGAACAATGTTTACAAATCGTTCAACTTTATTACGAAAATTTACGCTCTGTAAAGAATGTGATTCGCAAGTTTTGCTCAACTCATGGTGAACATAATCGCCCTACTGAGCATACTATTCGCAACACCATCAACCATCTTGAGACCCAGCGTTCATTGGTTGGATAAAAATCGACCGAATAGACCACGTGCAGCACGCAGTGAAGAAAACAAAGCCACCGTAGCTGAGAGTGTACACGAAGACCGTGGAAAGTCGATTCGGCGCCGTTCGCAGTAACTCGGACTGTCGTATGGAAGGAGTTGGTGCATTTTACGTCGAGATCTTATATTGAAAGGGTACAAAATACAGCTTGTGCAAGAACTGGAGCCGCTAGACCAGGGTTCTTGAAAAGCTCCAAGTAGATCCGACGTTTTCGAGCGAAATTTTGTTTAGCGATGAGGTCCATTTCTGACTCAATGGGTATGTAAACTAGCAAAATTTGCCGCATTTGGAACAAAGAACAACCTGAAGAGATTCAAGAGCTGCCATTTCATCCAGAAACAAGAAAAAACGTAAACTTCGGCTGCACCAAAGCTAATATACCATTCACAGGTGCATTTCTTTTAGTAACTATGTGTTCAGTTTGTAAGGAAGCTATATGCTATAATAATCCGTTCTGAAGAATTTTTTTGGAGATTATGTTTTTACCTTAAGCAGTAATCCATGTGAAATGTCGTGAAGGTACCACGTCAAATGCGAAAGTTTTCCATACAAGCCCGTGATTTCGATCATTCAGTTTGTATGGCAGCTATATGCTATAGTTGACCGATCTGAACAATTCCGTCGGAGTTGCCTTAGAAAATAACCTGCGCCAACTTTTGTGAAGATGCATTGTCGGATGTGAAAGTTTTCCATACAAGAACTTGATTCCGATCGTTCAGTTTGTATGGCAGCTATATGTTATGCGATATCGATATATGCGATATCGGCAGTTCTGACAAATGAGCAGCTTCTTGAGGAGAATATGGCGTTTGCAAAATTTCAAAACGATATCTTATAAACTGAGGGACGTTCGTATACATACAGGATCATTTGAGACGTAGCCGCAGCCAACATTCGAAAAACATAATCTTCAAAAAATAAATATCAAAGAATGTTCTTTTGAAAATTGCTTTTTGAAATAAAAGCTTTGTAAATGGGAGAATTAATTATTCTTTTAGAAAACGAGCATTTTTAAGTTGTAAGCTTCTGTCATCTAAATATTAGTAACCATTTATCAGCAGAAATTTGCATGTCACAAAAACCACGAGTTAAAAACTATTAACCAACTACGCAGTAAGCTTTTTTGGATCACTCTTTGATGCGTTACCAAATCGGCTGTCAGAAACCGCTGTTCGCATTCAAAGCAGCAAAAAAGTCATAATATGTATGTTCAACTACTTACTATTCGTAGAAAAATTTATGCCAACATAGCATTTTATGAAAAGGAAAAAATGTCATGACTCATAACATCACCATTGCCACTTCATCAATTCATCGCAAAATCTTTCTCGCCGGCAAGCGTTCGGTTTATGTCTGGTGGCAAATTGGATTTACTAAAACAATATGTAAATCAACATTTTATTATTCTACTTTATTAAATGAATATGTACGTGTGTGTGTGTATACATGTGTCATGCTTCTGCTGACAGGTGGCCCTGGGGGGTGGGAGACGACTCTATTGCCATAGCAATTGTCTTACTTTGTACGGATTTACGGGGCAGTGATTTGTATGCGCTCCCTGCTTGTTTGCTGATGACGCTTATATAAGCTTTTATTTTTCATTATTTATACTTACTATACCATCCTTTAGCCTGAAGTGCTGAAGAGTATTATGTGCTTTTGCTTGACATTAACAATGATGGCGGAAATGCCTGCGTACGGAGGTTAAAAATGGAGAGTGTGACGTAAATTGTGTGTTGGCGGGAGTTTAGAATAGAAAATCATATCTGATATATTGCGTATTAAAGCAAGGTATTACTTCCAGATTTATTTACATTTTAGATGTTACTTGGACAAAAATAATGATAACGACCTCACAGCTATACACTATAGGGACCCGATCTAAATTTCGTAACGAAATCTTTCCTTAAAGAAATTTGATTTTAATCTGTCAGCTTGCTTGACAGCTATAAGCTATAGTTGTTCGATCTGAACAACATGTTTGGAGATTGTAGCATTGACTTAGAGAAAAATCTATGCCGAAATTCGTGAAGATATCTTGTCATATAAAAAAGTTTCCCATATAAGGATTTAATTTGTTGTTTACCATTTTGTTCGACAGCTATATGCTATAGTAGTCCGATCTGAATAATATACTTGAAGATTATAGCATTGCCTTGGGTAATGATTCATGCCAAATTTGGTGAAGATATCTTGCCATTTACAAAAGTTTTCCATACAAGGACTTCACTTTTTCGGTCAGTTTGTTTGACAGCTATATGCTATAGTGGTCCAATCTGAATAATATATTTGGAGATTATAGCATTGCCTTGGGTAATGATTCATGCCAAATTTAGTGCAGATAGCCTGTCATATAAAAAAGTTTCCCATACAAGAAATTAATTTTTGTTTTGGTCAGTTCGTTTGACAGCTATTTGATATAGTAACTGGATATGAAAAATATGTTCGCATATGGTACTATTGCCATGGAAAATAACAAATACTAAATTTCGTAAAGATATCTTGTCAAATAAAAAAGTTTTTCGTACTAAGACTTAATTTTGATCGTACAGCTATATCTCACAGTAGTTCGAGAAAGCCGTCGATAAATGAGCAGTTTCTTGGAGAGAGGAGAGCCTGTGTAAAACTTCAAATAAATATCTCAAAAACTGAAGCTCGCCACTCTACTCATTTATATATTGCATGTATTGAGTCTCCGACTTCTATCTTTATTCAAGACTAAATATTTATGTGAGTTCAAATTTGGATCACATATTTGACACATGGAAACATTTTTTCGGATCATAAGTATTTCCATTAGTTTTAAATATAAAATAGGCATATTAATATATAAAGATAAACTTATTAAATTCGGATGATAGACTTACTGACAAATGTATGGTTTTCATTATGTCAAATTTACTGACGGTAAATTGACAGCAACAAAAGATAGATAACGTATATTTCAAAGCAAATATTAGATCTTTTTCAGCTAAATTGTCATTTTATATTGAGAACTGTTGTCAAAAATTAAAAAAAAAAGTTGAATCACAACGATTTCCGTTTGTCTGATTGAATTGAATTTGACATACCAAAAAGCTTTTATAGTAAAAACTGCAGTATTGGGTACAAAAGGTGGTGAATAAACGTACTTAAGAGGTTATCCCATAACATACCAAGTTTAATATGACAGTTATGACAGTAATAATAACAAAAGTTTGACACGACTATGACAAAGTGCCAATATTTTTCGGTTTTTTTTAAATTTAAGTAAATTTTTTTAGTAGTTATATATTACTTGGTTGTTATTTAGATTTGGTGCTTGGTGGGTTTAATGAATCATAATACGAAGACATCATAGAAAATAGGCATATTTAATTTTTTTTCTAAAAGTACCGCTTTTTTGTGAGCAAAGAAAAACTGTCGTAAATAGTGCTTGTTAAGAAGTTGACTGCTTTAATTTATACTGTCCACAATTTAATACAATGGACAACAGTCTGACAGTCAACCAGTGTCATTCACTATATATTACATCAAAGCTACCTTAATGAAATTGTTAATGCAATCACACAAGACACCGTTGACCAAAGGTGAACAACAGGAAGTGCTAGGTTAGCCAAATTGCAGTTCACTCTATTATTAGTTCAATCTCGATGGCTGCTTTACTTAACAACCACATGCAACTGTAACAGTTAGGTGTATATGTCAACTTTACAATACAGTTGAAAGAGCAAGTCAACCCTACATTTAGCTTCACTGTTGCAATTATAGATTACTGGCGTAAACCCGGAGTCGTGCTCCAATCGCACACCATACTTAAACACATTTGCCGTTATGCCCGAAATGGAACACACAATCAACGCCAAATTATGATGACATAATCAACGAACAACTCGCAGCACTGAGGCTGTCGTTGACAACCGACACCAAATCATTTGTTGAAAGGCGCACGACAGCTTGATTATAGTGTTTGGCGTGTGGGAAAGAGTTAACAGCATATGCTATAGGATTCTGTGTAGGCGTTTGTGTTGGGGACATTTTGTGTTTGCAAATGAGTTTGTGGCTGTAAATATAATAGAGTTTAATTATTAAAGGTTCCATCGCCTTAATTTTGCTGAAATTAATGAGCATTTAATGACTGAGTAATATTGTTGGGCGATGTGACCACTAAATGTGCCGAAATATGTAGTCGGCTTTATGTTATGGTATGTAAGTAGTGAATGACTTTGAAATTTATTAATTGATTGGCTTCATTAGACATCTTGCAAAATTGCTTTATTCGGAGAAATCCATTCGAGCGCCGTGAAATACAACATTAAGTTATTAAGAGCTCATATTTGGAGAGCCTTTTTTGGAGGTGTCTATTAACCAATATATCAAAATATCAAGGGAATAAACATTATCTTGCTTTAACCCACCCTAATATGCATATATAGTTCTCTAACTAACTCGATTAGTTTCAGGCATTAAAAACAATCGTTAGATGCACAAAATAATTATACTATACAAATTGGAAAATTGATTTCAATGACAATTACCGTAATTGTCATTACAAACTGTCATTATGCAAAGCATTCACATACAAATCGTATAGCCATTGACAGAAACGAATTGTTTGTTTAAATTTTCTTTGAGTTTATCGATTGCGGCACTTAAACTTAAACTTAAAATTTTCATTGCTTGCGAAAAAAAATGTATAGCTCAGTCTCTGATTAAATAGGGAAGTGGTGGGCATACACGCGGGAGACGTGCGAAGGTCGGTTATCACTTCTGTAAGGGTTAAGTGCCTTGTTGAAAACTTCTAGGAAACTTTTGTGGAATAAATGAAATTACTGACATACACACCTTTTAATTATAAGCGCTTTTGTTGCAAATAAAGGGCGAAAAAAGAAATTCTCTTCACTTGTAGATTTTTCATTTCTTTTTTTCATTTTCATTTTCTTGTAGATTTTTTCTCTTGAATTGTTGCAAATGAAAACAAAAATTTCTCGCTCACTATATTTCAACATTTTCTATGAATAAAGCGTAATTTTGATCCGCTTCCTTTCCTCCTTGAACTTCTACTTATTTCTTGTATGGATGTTTGTATGTATGTATGTATGTATGTGCGTGTGTATGTATGTATGTTTGTACATCATTGACAGTCAATTGCTTTGACCCTGAAAAGCGTCGTTTGTTGTCATATGTTAGCAGCAAAAAAGAGAAGAAGACTTGGTGACATTGTGGGTGCCCGGAACGGCAATGTTGGAGGCGAAGGAGCCAACAAAGTTTCCTTGTACTTTATTCTATACTTTTTCGAACATTTTTTATGCTGCATGTATTGCATTCTATAATAGCTTTACGCTTTTTGGTAGTTTTTCAGCTTAGACATTTTCATTGGAAAAAGTTTTTCGAGAATAGAATTTTTAAAATTTTGTTCTGACAATTGCCACTTTTTGCTCCATTAGTGCTGCAAGTTTCGTAACAATTCTGTTAATTTTCTCAAATGTAAATGCAACTTGCTGTCAGATATACTTTTCTTATGCAACAATGATGTATGACTGTATGCATATGGAGCTTTGAAACACAAAAAAAAAACGTGTTCAATTGCTTGAATACAATGATGCTACAATAAGCATATTTAGTCATGTCATTAAGTATTCTAAGTTGATAGACGTTTTATTTCCCAATAAACAATTCTCTTTTCCAAACATTTGTTTACTTTTCTGAAGCAAAAAATAGTTGGCAAAAACGTTTTTGAGTCCAATTTCATCATTCCCCACGTATCAAACACATTAACGACCAGAAATACAATACGAGGTAGGAGTTTTGTGTATCGATACACTTTCTGCAGCCAACAAAACCGTTGCTGATACCGAAAAATGAAACGATGAGTGGTAAGGTTACTAAATTCCCTAGAGTCTACAAAGGCATTGTAGAAGCTGAACCTAATGGATACCCAAAAGCGATATTTAGTAAGGGAAACGCCACAATAAGATTTAAGTGACCGCAAAGTTAAGTTGAACGAAGGCTAACCTTCGAATAATCTCCAAAATATGAAGTGAATATACAGCTGTTGACAGCTAATTAGAAACGCTACATAGTTTGAAGTAAATGATGTTGTTTTCTAATGAATCACTAATTTTTACTATGTTTTCACTCATTTTATTAAAACTTACGTTAAACTTAAACTCTGATAGCAAAAATTATTTTTATCAATCTTTTTTTTTGAAAGATTTTAACAAAAATGTGTAGAACCAATGATTTGAGTGCGACAGGTAATTAGAAACGAAAATATTTTATAAGCAAAAATATTGCTATTAAAAATATTGCTTAGTTTCAGTTAGTATTATGTTGCTTAAACTTTCTACTTTAATACTGCTTCACATCCACTGCGAATTGACGTTATAAGACTCTGTTGACAGCGCATCACTAGTGTTGTTTGCCATGCCGCCCTAATTTCATCAAAAAGGATATCCATATTGGCGATATTTTTGGTACCTACAGCTCTTTTGACATCAACCCAGATGTGTTCTCTACAGGAGACTCCAAAACATTCATGGAATTTTCAAGAAAAAACTTTTGTGTCAACTTTTCCGTATGTTTTTGAATGTTGTTTTGTTGGAATTTTCATATAACAGGCAAATTTCTCCTTAGTCCATGGCAGAATGACATTTTTTAGAACGTCGACGTATTTCTTCTTTTCTAAAATTACATCAATCGTATGGAGCGGATCTACACCATTCCAGAAAAAAAATTCACACACCATGATTGATCCAGCACCATGCTTCACTACGCGTGAAACATAGCAAGGATTAAATTGTTGATAGATTGATCGGCGAACATTCGACCATCAGGATTTATGCGTTTAACTTTGGTTACATCGCTCCAAACAACATAGTGCCATTGATTTGTTGTCCAAGATCAAAAGCGTTGGAAAAGTCTACCCCTTGTTTACTATGAATTTTAGTCAGAAGTGGTTTCTTGCGTGAAGTCCAAATTCGACTAAACGCCGTGAAATTATTCTCTTGGATATTTCTCAGATTGTAAGACAGTCTAGCTCGAAACAGATTTAAAAACATAGATGAGACTAAAAGAGGTGTCTGTTGTGAGTAAATGACAAGTCCTATGTAACTGGAAGAAATACTGATTTAAGAGGTTATATCCATTTGGGAATATGAAAACATCGACTTTTTTTACTTGGATATCGAATGTATAGATTGGGTAGTCGAAAAAGTCTTTCGTATTTTGCCAATAGATGTCGTTGTAGTCGTATGCTACCAATCACATTGTGTCCGTCCGGCAGAAAAGTTTTACACTGATGGAATAATGTCTCTAGCGGAAAAATAGCAAAAAGTGGTAGCCCAAAATGGTACATATTTGGTGCATTAAAGTTCGATTACACAGTATATTGTAAAGTATTTTCCAAAATTTGATCCGAGAAACAGTTTCGGTGATATGAGTGTATTTGTGAGATTGTGGAATCCATTCCCAAAACTATAAACTCGCTTTCTCGAAGTGCTATATTATGAGTCGGTGAGAAGAATTTCTTCGAAATGCCGTAAAAAAGGCTTAAAAGAAGTTGTGAAATATTTGACGAAGGACGTGACATTGACTGTCCATTCAGCTCACCAATTTTGCCCATCACTGTCTATTTTCTTTGGGGTTATTGGAAACGCAAAGAATATACAAGCCATCTTTGGACCAATTACAAGCTTAGAGCCTATTCGAAATGCACCAAAGAGTAATGGTAGGCATGTAAAATGCGCTCTTTTAGATGTAGTTAATAAAGCTTTTTAACTAATTATTCAAAGTGTTTCAAAGAACCAGGCTGAATAAAAATATTCAGAGTCGGTGAGGAAAATTTCTTCGAAACGTCTCAAACGATGGACGATTTAAACACGACCTTTTTAGATGTCTACGTTAGGTATTGATCGAAGGAATAAAATTTTTGTTAATAGTTCGTCATATTGACTGTATTTATCCATATTAACAATACATTTTCTTTATTTGTTGGATTCGAGATCATTTTAAGGAAACAATTTTCACACCTCAAAAAAAAAAAATCACAAAAAACGCTTTTTTGCTTTCAAGCGGATATAACCGATGAAATGCGATAAAATAACAATTTGTATTGACGATAAACTTGAATTCCAGATAGCCTAATGATCAGAGAAGTTGTGTTCTGTGGCTAGAGAAGAATCAATCGGACCTGGATGCTTGTCTATTTTTGCTGCCCTGATATTCGAAAAAAGATTGGGTAATAATGATTCGCTGTTATTTCCACTAAATATAAATTTGATCTTATAAATTAGCTTAAGTAACCAAGGTAATTTAATCCTTAAGTTAAGGTCAGATTCACTTAAGTCTATCCCGTAAATTTAATAACATATTATTATATGTAATCCACCGATACAAAACAGAAAGCTCCTAAGTTTGTCACAAAGAACTATTGGGTCCACTGAAATAAACTCGGAGCTAAGAAAAGCGTGAAAAAATGATATGGTTCATCAAAAAAGAAAGATCTCTCGATACAACTGCAAATCTATTCAGTTTAAAATCAAATAGATGCTCGAGAAACTCACAAAAATCGGAACGGTGCTTTGACTTGAATTTCTGTATTCATTTATTGTTTTTTTTTTCTTATAATACCAATCATTATTACGAAAGGAAATTAAAAACAACTGTCGAAGTTGCATATAGTACATATAATATGTACCTATCACATTCCTTTCCATCTCCAAAAATTCATTGCACATTTTCCCCTCTTAACGGAAGCTTTCTAGCTGTTAATTAAAGTAGTTTGACCTAAAAGCAGTTAGAAGTAATCTGATTTTGATGCAATGGTACAAATGTAGTGAAGTAGAAGTAAGCTGAGAGTACTTTGTGCCCGTAGCTTACACTTGAAACTTGTGCATTAGGAATATGCAGCATACTCGGAGCCATACTCAACAGCATTTAATGTGTACGAGCATGCTGAGGTGTATTATTTACAAGGACAGCTTGCTGAGACAGTGACGACTTTACCATTTATTTTAACACTATTATTTTGCATTGATAGCTTCTGTTAGTTAACAGACCAAGCTTGGTCAGTATTCTAGCCTTGCAGTTTATGTTTGTCTGTCTGACGACAAGAAAAAGCATCTTATATCAAGTGTTAATAAAACTGGGAACTGGTTTTGGCATCGCTCTATCTATGCGTTACACTATTATTATGAGATTCACCGAAGCATGGCTAGCGCTGGGCTATTATTGGTTCTATGGCAATATCCTTTTGATTCAAAATGGATTGCAAAAGATCTAGTGAGCTCTTCGCTCTCTGTAAGGCTAGTTGTAAAGGTCTAAGTGATTATTATCCCATCAGTGTTCATACTGCAAGATTGAGATTCTTAGCGATATATATCTATCGACATATATTAGATATCTCAACAATTTCTTTTTGATGGTTTCGCCTTTCTGAGATCAAGGATTAAAGAAATGGGAGCGCACACTTTCAGACATCCCGCTTAGCTGAAGGCGGTATAAATGTTTCGCTTATTATTTGCATTGGTCTCTAGGCGCTTTGTCGACTTAAAAGTTATGATTACAGAAGTTTTATCCCGTGGCTTCACAGAGGACGGCATAAAAATACATGTATATAGTACTTCAAATGCGATCTCCATATACTGAGGATCAGCCATTGAACCGATCTTATCCTAAGAATATTGAATTCCGGAGGCAGAGGCAAGCTGAATTCATAATTTTTAATGAAATTTCTACGAGGGATGATACTACTACTGAATAGACTCCACATGGAGTGCTTTCATTAGTATAAAAGTGAATCAATAATCGAATTTGAACTTCAGTTTAACCCTGAGGTGATTTATTTATATTATAAGAAAAGCTCTCGAAGAAGTATGAAATTCGAGTAAAGAGCATTGTAGTCTAAATAGACGAACTATAGATAGAAACTTTGATAACCTTCCGAAATATCGGTAATATTCTGCGAGTTAGGTTTCCTCGAATTTTTTGGCTGACAAAGAAACCAAAATTACTTTAAAATAAGAGAAAGTATTCCCATCTTGTCGAAAGATAGATAATATGTACATATGTACATATACATATGTATCATGTCAAACTTCCCTGACTTCTTGCACCACACTCGTATACATAGAAGTATTGTAAATGAATGCAGTTAGAATTTTGGCGCACATACAACAACAGCGAGAAATATCATACTCCTTCAATTGGTATGCTACGAGAGTATTTCAGAGCTCAAAGACGTGTTGGGAAGTGTCAGAAATGTGCAAGGAATTCTAATCGCTTGCAATAGGATATTGGATTTTTTTCCGACTGCTGCCTGGCTTCTATTGTTGCTATGATGAGGAGCTTGGCTGGCTTGCATACATCAACTAAATTAAATTTGTTGTGCATTTAAATGCATGAGCCACACACACAGCTATACTATGCGTATGTGTGTAAGTGCAAACGTTTGCGCGTGTGTGTGCTTAGTGCTTGTCTTTGCATTTTTCTCCCTACAAAGTCATTGTTTACATGCATTTCTCAGCCATGCACTTCATACTTCACTCTCCGGGCCGCAGTTTGTCGCACACGGTCCAATGTCTTATGGCAAAGAAATGAATAAAATGTTTACATGAGATTCAACTAGTACGCACACATAGTGTTGGCAATATTTTGCATATCAAATTGCTTGGTAAACTTGATAACAGTTAGCTTTCACTGGCAGCATGCTTAAGCAGCAAGGAAAACTTGGGGCTTAAAAAATATCAGCCGAGTGAACAGAGCGGCAGAGCTGTGGGGAGCAAGTGCAACGTGTGACAATAGTAAGTATGTACTTACATAAATGGACATTAGGGTGGTTAAGAAAAAAATTAAATTGGATAAATTAAAAAAACTCAAATAAAAAAAAATAAATAAAAAAAAAAAATTAAATAAAATTAAGATAATAAAATAAACAAATAAAAATTAATTTTATTAAATTAATTAAAAAAAATAAAATAAAATAAAATAGAATAAAATAAAAATAAATAAAATAAAATAAAATAAATAAAATAAAATAAAATAAAATAAAATAAAATAAAATAAAATAAAATAAAATAAAATAAAATAAAATAAAATAAAATAAAATAAAATAAAATAAAATAAAATAAATAAAATAAAATAAAATAAAATAAAATAAAATAAAATAAAATAAAATAATAAATAAAATAAAATAAAATAAAATAAAATAAAATAAAATAAAATAAAATAAAATAAAATAAAATAAAATAAAATAAAATAAAATAAAATAAAATAAATAAAATAAAAGTAAATAAAAAAAAAATAAATAAAACAAAACAAGTAAGTATATATTTAAAGGAATGGACAAAAATGGTTAAAAAAATAAAAAAAAAATATTAAAAAAATAAATAATCCGACTTGAAAAAGTTTAACGAAATGCAACTAAAGCCATTAATTATATTATGGTTGTCCTTAAGCCAAAAAATAAAATATTAAAAAAGTTAAAAAATATTTGAAATTAATTGACTTTGCTCGAACAATTTATATGACAGCTATAAGCTATAGTGGTCCGATCTGAGCAATATTTTCGTAAATTATAGCAATTAAATAAATAAATATCTAAAAGAACTTTCCATACAAGCACTTGATTCTGATTTTTCAATTTGCATGGCAGCTATATGCTATAATCTTCTGATATGAACGATTTGTTTGGAAATTATAGATATATTTTAGATAAATATTCATACCAAATTTCATGAAGATACCTTGACAACTAAAAGAATTTGCCATACATGGACTTGAGTACGATTGGCCAGTTTGTATGGCAGGTATAAGCTATAGTAGTCCGATCTGAACAAATTGTTTGGAGATTGTAGCTATAGCTTGGATGATAATCTGTGTCAAATTTCGTAAAGATAGCTTGTCAAACTAAAAAGTTTTCTATACAAGGACTTGGGATTGATCGGTCAGTTTGTATGGCAGGTATATTCTATAGTAAACCGATCTGAACAAATTACTTAGAGATTGTAGCTAAAGCTTGGATGATAATCTGTGTCGAATTACGTAAAGATAGCTTGTCAAACTTAAAAGTTTTCTATACAAGGACTTGGGTTTGATCGGTCAGTTTGTATGGCAGGTATAAGCTATGGTGGTCCGATATCGGCCGTTCCTACAAATGAGCAGCTTTTTGCGGAAAAAAGGACAGATGCAAAATTTCAGATCGCTATCTCAAAAACTGAGGAACTAGTTCGTGTGTATACAGAGAGACGGATATGGCTTAATTTATTCAGTTGGTTCTATTGGTTCTCTGAAGTTTCGTGGATATTACAAACTTCATGACAAACTTGACATACTTTTAAAATAGCCTGTTACATTTTAAGGTCACCCTAATGTCCATAAGACCTGCCGCTATTAAATGTAATTCCACTTCCTACACGCTTTACTCTTTTAGCACGCACTTGCATCCACACACACACACTTACGGACAGTATCAACTAGAATCGATTGCTCAACGATAATCCGAAATCAACTGCATACAACGGCTTAAAGCGTGTTGTGCATACAAGAAAATCCCCATCATCCACTTGGGAGACGTAAGCACTGCTGCACACATTACACACTCTCACACACATGTGCACAAATATAAAGAGATGAGTGTGCGTTGCGAGTGTCAGCGCTTGTTAAGGATGCGTGTAGTTGATAGCTATTACTTTGCATCTCTCACCCCGCATCACGGGCGATCTTTTGTTGTGATTTCCCAAAGAGTAGATAGCCTGGCGCCCGGTGCAGCTTCTTTGCAAGAGTCCCGGCAACAGTTTGATGTGCTCGTATATCTTATTGCAGGCAAATGGATACGTGTTTGGGCGACTAAAGGTATTGCAACGGTTACCTTAATAAGTACAATAACAAATTTTAGCGGTGTGAAAATTGCAAAACTTGGGAAACTAAGTCGATTCATATATTTCCATTGCCCGACCATGAAAGTGCCGTCGGCCGATGGATTGCCGGAAGAGTTATTCAAATACGGCAGGGAAGAACTGATATGGAGCATGCATCAGCTTCTTTGTAGAATATGGTCGGACGAAAGCACGAATATGGAATATGGTCAGATGAAAGGATTGGAATTTAAGTGTGCTATACCCAAACCAAAAAAAAAAAAGACCCCACAATCTATGCCAGCTTCCGTGGGATAAGCCTCCTCAACATCGCTTATAAGGTTCTATCGAACGTATTGTGTGAAAGATTAAAGCCCACCGCCAACAAACTGACTGAACCTTATCAGTGTGGACTTAGGCCTGAAAAATTAACAACTGACGAGTTATTCACCATGCGTCGAATCTTGGAAAAGACCCGTGTAAAGAGAATCGACCCTCATCCCCACTTCGTCGATTTCAAAGCTGCTTTCGACAGAACGAAAAGGAGCTGCCTTTATGCCGCGATGTCTGAATTTGGTATCCCCGAAAACTAATACAGCTGTGTAAGCTGACATTGATCAACACTAAAGACTCCGTGTCAGGACCTGTCCAAGCCGTTCGATACTAAACGAGGATTCCAAGTCACTCATCATCCTCGTCCTGCTATACATATGGTGCGGAAGTATGGATGATGAAAACATCTGATAAGTCGGGTTTACGAGTTTTCGAGAGAAAGGTTCTGCGAAAGATTTACGGTCCTTTGCACATTGGCAACGGTGAATACCGCAGTCGATGGAACGATATGTACATATATACGACGACATTGACATAGTTCAGCGAATAAGGAAACAGTGGCTATGATGGTTAGGTCATGTTGCCCGAATAAAAGAAAACACTCCAGCTCTAAGAGTTTCGACATTGTATCCGCCGGAGGAAGGAGAAGATCTTCACTTCGTTGGAAACACCAAGTGGAGAATAACCTGACTACGCTTGGAATCTTCAATTGGCGCCAAATAGCGAAAAAGAAGAACGAATGGCTGCAAACTTAGCTATAACCCCATAAGCGGTGTCTAAGCCAATAAAGAAAAAAAAGTAAATAATTGACATTCAAGTTCAAGAAGTTTGTTATATTTTATTTTCATTTACCAGCTTTCATAGAGGCTTTCATTTGAGGGCTGTGTACGATTTAAAAATTTGTTTGCCATATTATGCCTACAAAAGTAAAATGATAAATTTAATTAAATTTCTTTTTTCAAATAAAATTTATGAAATGTTTACATACAGTCGTATGTATATACATATGTGCGCCATTATTTGTACACCCCGGAATGCCAAGCGAGTATTGTCCTTCGTATAAATTTCCTGTTAACTGACTTTTATAAATATTTGCGTGTTCAACTGCAAATACTTGACACAAAAACACACGTAAAACTATTTACCGTGATAAAAATTCCGGGAATGAAATCAAATTGTTGAAAGCTAAATCACAAACATTTGTTGTGTGAACCTAAAGTTCACAGCTGACAATATTTTTCTGTAGAAGCATTTTTCAATGAAGTTAATATATTTGCTCAAAGGGTTGATTATGATCTGAATTGTATTAGTTATAGACTGACTTAATGTGAATGAAAAAAATTATTTTACAAAAAAATTTATAAATTATCTATAAACCAAAAACGCCCCTTTGGATCAAAAAATAAATAATAATTTTAATTATAATGAGAAAAAATGACCCATTCCTTCTTGCAGCACCTATAAGCAGCATATGTCGCCATTCATCATGATCGCCTAAGTTATGAGCAGTTATTTAGCATATAATGTTCGGCTGCACCCGGTCCTATCTCTTGCTTATTTGTTTTTCAGTCTATTTACCGCTAAAATGCAACGCCACTTGGGTTTCTCATGGCTTGCTACAAGCTACTAGTTAGTTTTCAATAATGAGTACAAAAACATATAAATTGGACAGGCATCTATTAGTTGGAATTAAATATGTGTGTAAATAAGTATGTAAGCCAAGGTAAGTGGATGTAAGTTAAATGCATTTTCTCCACTCTGCAGTCAAATATATGAGAGCGTGTGTGTTTCACTTACATACATATGTATATAAGAGAAATTAATCACAGGTGCATAGAGATGGGATAATGAGAGGTTGTTGCATGTTCGTATTTAGCGAAAGCAAAACTTTGCCGTGCCAATATAAAGCGAAATGTTTTCCAAAAACAAAACTGAATTCGCGGTTTCGAGAATGTGAAACAGCGACCCTTTGCTTAATTGGATGCGAAATATGTGGTGTGATACGTGCAGTACCGAGGAGAGCATAACTTCTCATATGATACTAGTCGGCTTTGGCATTACGAAAATAAAAAAACACAGGTTCGCACTGTTACTACTACAAGAGGATTTTAAAATGAGAGGAAACAATAATTTCGGCTGCTCCGAAGCTTCAATACCGTTCTTTAACTTTTAATTGGTTAGTTTATATGGCGGCTATATGATATAGTCGTACGATCTGAACAGTATATTCGGAGATTGGAGCATTGCCTTGGATAATGATCGTTATCAAATTTCGTCACGATACCTTCTCAAATAGAAACGTTTTTTCATATAAAAACTTAAGTTTGGTCGATCTGTTTGTACGACAGCTATTTGCCAGAGTACGATTGAGCTCAGACGCCCACTGGCGTTGAACCGAAGAAGAACCTGCCCACGAAAGGAAGGCAATGGAACCCGGAACAGATTAGTTTGGCAAACTGTTGGTCAGAGCAGTATTTTATCATCAGTGACATCTTACCGAAATTTCTGACAGGCTAATATTGTTCTCACCTCCGTCTCGTTAAAACCCTGGCAGGTCTTCAGGTACGTTCAATGCACTTTGACATAATTGTTTGAGTTCAGTTGGGACGAGCTGCTGATTCGTGCCCGAACCTGGCTCTGAACATAAGCTGCCATAAGCACTTGTCTCAATCCTCGCGTAGCCCTTCTGCTTGCATGGATAACCACAGCTTTCATAAAGGGTAACTGTTACAACGTGCGGAGATAGCGGCTTGAAGCGGCAAGCCATTAGAACAAAAATGAATACACACAACAACAAAAACTCCAACAGAAGGAATAACAAAAAGAACAACAAAATAAAGATGGCCGAGACGAGGAATATGGGACCGTCTTCCGTAGAAGTAGTATAATACTTAGATTCCCTATACTCATCACTCCTAAACAACACGATAAAACTGGAGAAAAGATGGCCTCAAAGTAAATTCCGGCCAAACTAGCACCAGGGAAGTACCACAGAAGGATACCAAACTCACCGAAACAGGTGTACATTACTCAAGAGAGACGGGCATAAGAGGAATCGTTAGAAAAATGCAAGGGTGCAAATTATGAAGACGACGATGGCAAAATAAAAGAACGCCAGCATGGATGTTACGTCACAGCTAGACGAACTCTTCGAAATAATCAAGAGTTACGGCAGAGCCAATAACCTCGAACCGGTGCGCGACCAGCCCTATGTAGCCTGAAGAAACCGTGCGAACACAAAATGAAAAGCATGGTCAGTGGCAAAAAGTCTTGCCTAAAAAAGTAAGGAAGACCCCTGCAAACGAAGAAATGGTGGGGAGAGCAACCTGGCTCTGGGAAAACAAGGCATCTAGGCGTACAAAATTTTTCTAGAAACAATCTGTTTTAAAATATGAAATAGAGTGTGGTTTATGTAGAATGCACTTCTCTTCAATATTAAAGTTAAATATTATTGTTTGAGTTTCATTATTCAAATCACCTTTCATTTCACAAAAAATTTATCGCATGCTATATTTCTTAATCAGATTGCCATTTCTCCTTTCACTTCTCGCTGATGGCAAATTGCTTCTTTCCAATTATGAAATTAATTGATACGATTAATATATGTGATGAATTAATTCTAATTTCTTTTAATTTTTTTTAGGTTTATTTTACATGCGGAACACCCTTTGCCAAAGTACTATCAAAATCGATCGATACACAATAGTTAATAAATATAACTCGAATTTCTCATATTTTTCATTGGAATGCTTTTGAAATATGCTGGCCAAAATATAACCGTATATCTTTTTAATGGATTTTCATGTTTAAGCTCCATCATAATCAAGCATATTTCATATTTCTCCCATTTTTTGCTCGGGTACTTCGCTCAATTTTGTTGCTGCACTGCTGTGATTCGTGCCTCTAGGTAGATCATTGACTTCGTTAGGTTATGTCAAAGTAGCCATAAAATTGCCAATCAGTCACAGGCAATGAGCCGATTAAGCATTGTTTTAAAATATGACCGAAATATACCTACAACAACAATAAGCAAAACACGATAAATATTTAAAGGAAGTATGTCGATGCGAATATGAAGAATTGAGGAGCAGAGAAAGAAAAGAACAAAGTTAAAACTTGTAGCTCTTGTAGCAGAGCACGAAAGACGTAAAGTATGTGTTAAGAAAACTTTGATAGGCAAAAAGGGAAAAAATCTCAAATAATAAAAATCTGAAAGATAGAGGATTAAGTAGTCGAACGTGGCGCTTATATAATGGATAACAGTAAGATGAAGAACTTACACGTGTATGTTTCTAGTATCAGACTTTGCCAGAGCAATAACAAAAACAAAATTTATCAAAATATATTTAAAAAGAACAAATGAAAATACAAAAAAAAAGAAAAGAAAACAAATACAAAGAGGAAATACAAAAAAAAAAAACATATAATAATTGTGTAAGAATATATAGGCATAAATAAAAAGAAAAAGTAATAAGTAAGCTGGCGCGGAATTTGAACGCAACCGAACTTTTGTTTAGAATGTGAGACATTATGAGGTTACAAAGATGAGATGTAGTTGTAAAAATCTTTTCAATTAGTTTTCAGATTGCTTGACTCGATTTCGATTGAGCATATGCTTCAAATGGGCATCAGCAAAGGAAAAATACTTGCTCTATGTACTATTTTCGAACTGGCAGCTCCTTTCTGCAGGCGCGTATCGCCAGCCGACTGTTCCTACAACCGTTTCTATCAAGGGTGAGTAGGAATTTTGTGTATTTTTGATCTACTGCTTTAGAGAAGACTTTTTCAGTTTTGCATTCGGGTATATCATATGCCTTGACATGCTCCTATCTAGATCGTCGTAAAGACAATGCATGATTTTACAACTGCCGGTCACGTTTTCACATGACATCCGTACACCTCTTTTGGCAATCTCGTCATTACTACCATCGATACCTTTATGACTTGGCACCAAATGGAAGTAGCGTCACTTGTTCCTGCCACTTTTGTCCTGCTTCTTAATACACTTTTAGCCGATATGCGAAACGGGGTTATGGTTTAATTGTTGCATGGCTGTCTACATAAACCCTAGAATTGCCTGATGATGCATTAGAGGCTAGCTTCGCGGCTTTCTCAATAGCAGAGACCTCCGTTTAAAATATTCTCCAGTAATCCGGTACCTTAAAAGGGTCCGGAACTTAACATAAAGCTGTTAAGTTCCGGACAGTAGATTTTCGCACCAACTCCGTCCTCAATTTTCGATCCATTCGATTTGTTTATTGTGTTCCGCTCAGGTGCCATGCCTTCACGACAAACAGCACTTTCCAAGTTTACTTTAAATCTTCTTTTCTAATAAAAAAGTGGAAGCATGTAGTTGGTGCCAGCCAAACCGGCATTACTCACTGAGCTAAAGGTTCTGTCCTTCCTTACTTCCGTATTGTGCTTTTACAGCAGTTTGCTACGAAGATACTTGGTCCGGTCCTTGGTCGAGAGTTCCGTCCCACTTATAGAGAGAGCTCTTCTTGGAGATAATTTATATTTCCTTGTGAAAACAAGCAAATTAATTTTCTCTGGATTCAACCGCAAACCCGCTTGCAATGCCAAACTCTGAACAGTGTAGAGATTACCGAACAGAACTTTCACTCGCGAATCGCTACTGAATAGCAACAAAAGCGATCCAAATCTGAAGGGGATCTCTGGGGTGGTGATGAAAGGTAGTCACTTACGAAAACGTCAATTGAAACTGGTTGTGGTTGAAGCATGATGAGCCGGCGCAAACGGTGACGAAGCCAGGTTTAACCAGCAAGAACAAGTTTGTTCGGAATGGCAGGGATCTACTGTGAACTGCTTCGCTACATCCAAAATCTGAGTTTGGACTTGCAATGTTAACAATTAAAGCGTCAGAAGAAAGCGATTGCCCACAAGCGCTCAGCTTCGGTCATTAGAAGAGGAACTAGGCTTCATAAAAAAAGAAGGCAACTTCACACAAGAGAAACTCGCTAGATGTTCTGGAAGCGTGGTTGGGATGTTCTTATAGAATCATCTTTTAGTACAGTCTTGTAATCAAGTGACAGGCACAGCTGTCTACGGCAAATGTTTTTGTTGCATAAATATTCGCCTTAAGAGAAGAATGTGAAAATTTACTGTCCCTTCACGAACAAGGAAAAACGTACTTCCTCAGATTTAGTATGTAGCTAAGACTATGCAAAGAAGTCACAGTGACAATGTTGAGGACATAATTTAAGGGACAGATGAAAATGCAGAAATCTGATATTTTTATTTTTATTTAATGAACAAAGTTATTACGCTCTTGCCCAACAAATTGCTTCGGTATAAAAGTATATGAGAATAGTGAGACAATATTGCAGTTGAGACTACAACTTGTCCATAGATTTCAGCAGCACGTGCGTCCTCCTTTGAATACAAAGTTACTGCACCAATCTCTCCCATGTGCCTTCCACTGACAAGCATGATGACCATCATTCGGAGAAAAGTTAGTCGTTTAATCCAGCTATTTAGCATGTTGGTATGCTCTTAAATACTCGCTTGCCTCCCAGCCACTCTTTAAGGCACATTGATCTATTTCTTCTTCGATTTTTTTCATTCGTTTCATTACACTTTGTTTCGCTCACCTCTTGGGCATCAATCGCATTCGTTGTTTTTATTTCTCTCTCATTTATTCTTATTCATTTGAACGAATTTCACGCAGAGAGGGGAGAGGAAAATCTTTTGTGAATTTTCTGCTTTTTGCTCTTTAATTAACTGCGCCAAGGATAAACGCTTTGAATAGTATTTGTATTGATGTTATTTTGAACTCATTGCATTACATTCGGCACTCATACATATTTACGTAAATGCGAGACAGCTCAAGGTTATTTATACTTATACTTAAGTATCAAGTTGTATATTAATATATAGATCTATATGTGAACAGTATTAGCAGTCTATGTGTCTATGAAGATGTGCGGCAAACTTCCGGAGAGTTTTGCGGAAATAACTAAAAGTCATACCGAAATATAAAAAATGTATCAGACTGAACCGACAAATGTATTTACCTGATTACTTTTTTTGTAAGATACGAATTAGTTTTTGATCAAACTGGCATTTTCTCTGATTCGTTATGTGAAAAGTCAATGAGACCAGGTAGTCAAGTGACATGTGATATCTTTGTTGATCTACTCAGTTACTAATTATGTTGACTTGCACATAAAGTCGGCTTAAATGACAAATTGAGCTAAAGAAGCAGTATATTGCTTTTGCTGGGATTTGCGCCTAAATATATGCCACGTGCTTGAATGGTTACTAATGGCCTGCAAGAGCAATTTCTGTGTGATTCGAGCCTTTTCTCCATTACTTATAAATGTAAAATGCTTTTTGCTTTGAGTAGATGTTCAATGCTTTTTCGTTGCTATTAATTACACAAGATGTTTATAGATTTTCCGTTATGCTTCAAAATGTTGCCTACAATAAGGCAAATATTTAAAAAATAATAATCATTAATTAATTAATTTATATATCAATTTTCTTGGTTAAAAAAACATCTATGCTTCAAGGCTAAAAAATTGTTTATTGCTTTAATATCATTAAATAAGCAGCGTGTCTTCGATAAATTAAAGTATGGCGCCTGCATGTAGGCAACATTTTCACATTCCTATTTATAACGAATTTGAATATGGTATTATACAATACATTTGTATTTATATATTTTAAACATTCAAAGTAAATATTTTATGAGCTAGCTTCAATAAAGTGAAGAGATAATATACCGAAGATCGTAAAATGCAAAATATTGGAATTTGATTGCAAAAAATATATCTTAAAACTATTAGACTCTCAGTAATATTGTAAAATGTTAATCAACCTTTCAAGTTCCAGGATTTATGGTCCTCATTTCTAGATTTATATTTATTATTTCTAGATTAAAAGACTTCGATAAAATCAATTTTAAAATTTTAATCGATTGACTCTTTTGATAGAAATGGAAGGCCACTGCGATAATCATCTTAAATCCATCTTTTTCTCTCATCTTTGAAGAAAACTTAAAAAATATATATAAAATCACGAAATAAAAATATATAAAAAATTATCTGAAAAAGCTGAAATGAGAATGAAGGTGTTTATCAGCGATCAGAGAAAAAAAGAGAAAGAGTTTCTGACTAGAAGCGCTCGGCTGAATGACATTAGGATATGTGTAGCGTGGGAGAAACTCTTTTGAGGTAGTGAAGTGGCTTAAGATTATGATTAGATTTCTCTGTAGCTGTGTGACAAAAATTTACCAGAACTGACGAAAAATAATACAATTTTCCCGATTTTAATACAAATCCTTACTACTTCTTTAAAAGACGCTCCTTTTGAGTTAGAACCAACCGTTACTCCTCTTCTTTAAGGTAAGTCTCGTTAAACATGGCCTTCAGAGGGTCAGCAAAATTTTGATTTTTTTTCAGCGTGCCTTTGAACCGCCATTCGCTAGATTTTTGGATAGTTTCGACATCATATTCATAAACTCACGTCACGTCAACAGTAATGAGAAATTTGATGAATGTAGGTTTTTCAGCCACGTTGTGGAGCAACTCTTTTATAACCAATATCGACGTCGATTTTGCAATAAAATCTAGATTTTTTGGTATGAGTATAGCGTTGACATGCGTCATACCCAAAACAATAACCAAAATGTGTGGAGTCGAGCCATAGAAGATGTTAAGATCCTGCCATATCTTTCTGACGTCAACATGATCATTTTCAAACAATGTTTCTTCAAATTTTTTAATGATGTCGACATTAACGATAACAAATTTTCGATAACTTCACCACCTTTACTACATGCTTTGTGCCACTTCATTACGTGAGCGACTAGGCTCAGTTTTTGAGTTATCGATCTGAAATTTGGCATTAGTTCTTTTCTGCCCAAGAGGCTACTTAGTTGTCAGGGCAGCGGATAGTGGACCACTATAGGATATGGCTGACTTACAAACTGAACCATCACAATCAAGTTGTTATATGGAAAACTTTTATATTTGACAAGATACCATCATGATGTGAATGTCATGCATTTATGTATGTCCAAGGCAACGTTTCTCCGGGCAAAATTTTAGTATCTGACCACTATAGCGTACATCCATATAAATTTAATGATCAAAATCATGTTTTTGTATGGAAACTTTCTTAGGTTTTGAATTTTTCTTGTTTTTTTTTTATTAAAAATATTTAATCTTATTTCGTTGAATATAGTACATACATATGTAGGTGGTAGAAGGAGTAATAATCTTGAATAAATATTGACGAGCTGCTGAGTAGTTCTGTGCAAACACTCACTCTTTTATTATCTTGAAATATTATGATGGCTCAATCCTTGTGTATAAAGAGATTTAAATATTTCATTATATTGATTCGGATCTCAGTAATGAAGCTTTGCACTTGTAAAATATATCATGAAAACGTTTAAAATAAATATTTATCTTCAATTTCTCAAAATAACATTCACCACATGGGATTATTAATACGCATGAAAAAGCATAAATAAATAGTTGGAATTAGACTTGCAAGCAGAGAAAAGTAGCGCAAGTAATCTCACTTAAAGCACAAAATCAAAGACTGAACGTAGAAGCAATTCAGGCGTTAACACTTGCCACACTTGTGATTGACAATATCCGTATGCTTGTAGATTTGTATGAAGGCATTAAGTTGTGATTGCATTTTAGTTAACAACAACGTTTAACCTCTTCAATATAAATGGTAATGGTAAATAGTAGCAGTAGAAGGATATATAATATATTGTATGTATGTGTGAGTGCTTACATAAACCTTGAAATTCAAGGAGGCAAGGCGAATCGACTTGTGAGCTTCAGTTTATTTGTACTATATGTATATATAAACGTTTGCCATCGAGTGACGACAGATTGCCACCAGTAAGTGGCTATATCTTTTAAAGCTTTGCTTTTCGCACTACTTGTGTCGCTTGTCAAAATTGACATTTACGATTCGTTTAGAATTCGACCAGTTACTGCTTTACTTATCCGCGTATAAAAAAGCAATGGTCAATTGTATGTAAACATGTATGTAGTTATTTATGTATGTGTATGAGCAAGTAGCCTTGAACTGCAACACCTACCTTGGTAGTAAGCGACTTGCTAGGGTGCATAGTGGGTCGTGACTGGAAGTGATTTTGTGAAAATAAGTTTTAAAGGTTTTGCTGCCGATGTAATGTTTCGGTGCTACTTCTCGCAATTAAGGTCACAAGGACTCCAATTGGACACCAGTTTTATGAAAAAGAGGTTTTATGAAATTCAGGTTTACTACTTGTGTTCCTGTATAGGTTAGGTTAGATTTCAGATCAAGGGAAAAATTGGACAGAAGAAACGCCGGTTTTATGAAAGTGAAGTTTACTAGTTGCGCTCTTGGGTAGGTTAGGTTTTGGGGCTGATTTTCTTCATTCAGATCGCGGTGATAATTGGACGGACAAGACACCGGTTTTATGAAAGTGAAGTTTACTAGTTGTCTTTCTGAAAGGGTTAGGTTAAGTTTTGGGGTTGAGCTCTTCGACTTAAGTCATGGTGTCTTCATTTAGACCGTTGAAATGCCGGTGCTTTGTGATACCAAAACTCCTAGGTATTCACGGGATTTGATAGGTGATTATATAATATTTGATCTCAAGTAAAATCATCTTCTATTAACTTGATGGCTTATGGCTTTAAAAAATCGATTTTTTTTGTTACAATACCTCTGGAATATTGTCCCAAATTTTCAAGTAGATCCGAGTAATAGTTTCGGAGATATAGCCTCGGGAACTTGTGTGCTCGAAGCACACTTTTATTGTTACACAAATCTTTAAACGTGTTTTTCTCGAAGCAGTGTTTTTGAAGCCGGTTGGCAAGATTTCTCTAGAATTACTCAACCGATCTTCATGAAGTTTTACACAGATCACAGATCACAGACAGAATTTAAATTTTTTTTTTTAAATGTCTGTCAATCTAATTTTTAGTTTTTTTCTTCCTTCGTCGAAGTTCTATGTTAAGGTTTTAACTAAAAAACGTATTTTTTACTTCAGATGAACCTGTCCTGCCAACGCGGGCGCATCTTTTTTCCGAGGGGCCACTGGAAATGGCGTCACAGTGGCCGAGTTTAAAAAGTGTTTTTTCCAAAAATTTCAGAATTTCTTTGTTAATAGTGTATGTTGGCAACAATAGAAAATTCTATCATTTCTTATATGAGAAAAATTATAAAAAAAGAACTGTTTTCTTTTTACCTGAGGAGTGCAATGTAACCCCTTAAGCACACACCCTTAAATATTTCATAGAAACAGCGACTACTTAGCCCTTCCTAACCTCTCTAATCGTTTTTTCCACTTTTCAGATACCAGTAACACTGTGCGACGTGACATGGCATGCAGTTACGCTGCGTATGTGACGAAGAATGCATGGAAGGATATGGCAGTGAATTCGTTGAATGACACAGTTCAACTTCCAGGTAGTGCGACGCAAATAGTTGTCTTTAGTGAGACCTTCCTTGAAGACACGCTTGACAAATTCATATAGAGATAGTAAACGACAGGTGGGTACAAATGTGTGTGAAACGTAGGAGAATGTGGAGGAATGTGACAGCGAGCAACTTTAGAATACTTTTAGCTACATTTCGCAAATACAAATATTTCATCAAATTCAGTTGCAGGTGAAAGAGGAAACTGTAAAACCCTTAGGTGTTAAATGGCAACTAAGACGAAGTCAGGTAATATGACAATAAATGAAATTTCACACTGACAATATAGATTATGAGCTTGACAAGAGCAGATAATTTAAGTGGGGGAAAAGTAATTCACTTTCGTATGTGTGGAGAATTGAAACATTTATATAAGATAGTGACAAATTACGTTGGTTTTAAAGTAGGGTTGGCCTGAGAGTCACGTTGGAACACTATAAAAGTTGTGGTTGCAAATCGGAAGATAGGTTTGCGGGGGGGTGAGAGTGTATTGCGAGAAGCGAAAAAGATGTCTTCGCATTTATTTGAAGAGTTCTCAGGTATTAATCTTACAAAATTATACTAATTTATGTTTTGAGACTTTCAAGGAGATCCTAATAACTATCGTTGAATTAAATTTTGAGTAATCTATAAAGGTAGATTGCAATCGAGATTCGACTTTATTGCACAGAAATGTTCAATTCAACAAATTTCATTTAAGCTGCAACAAACAAAATCAAAACTTCCCACATTTCGCAATAAAGGCAAGCACATGCTGCAAAAAGCGTCAATGCTGACGTGTGAAGCGACTGCAACAGGCGACTATGTCAGTGGAAAACTAATCGCCTCAAAAGCGACATCTACGCAGTTGTTTTTATTGACTCGAAACTGCCAAACTGGTTTTTTAAATATTTTTGTTTACATAAGTATGTATGTAAAAACGTAAGCCAACACAAATAAGAGCGGTCAACAATTGCCATATTTTTACTGGCCATGACATTTGGATTTGTGGTATTTTTTGTTCCCATGATGTGTATATATTTTTTTTCTATTTTAGTAAGTATTTCCTGTTGCCAGCAGAATATTTTTAAAATTCTTCCATTTTTACTCACGATATTCCTTACTACTTTAATATTATCATATTAGGAGCGTGTCTTCGATAAATTTAAGTATGGCTCCTGCATGTAGGCAACGTTTTCACATTTATATTTATAACGAATTTAACGGTAAACAATTATTGTTGGTATACATATGTATATTTGCAAGGGACAGCATGCATTGGCAGAGTGGACTAAAAGAACTAGCTGGAAAGAACACAAAGAGAGCGGGACTTCCAAAGTCCTTCGAATCAGGAACTCCTACAGAAGCCATTAACACGAGTTGAGTTTATGATCTCACATGGTCTACAAAGTGCCATCCGCTCCATATTAACGTATAGTGGGGGTGTATGGCGGATATCACTATCGAAAAAGTGCCGCATTAAGCTCCTGGAACTGGAGTAACTGGCCTGCTTGCTGGGGATTGTGGGCGCAATGAAAACTACAACAACCGTCATCACGGGCATGGCATCATACTCGACCTTCTTAATGAACTTGGACTAAATAGGCAATCCGACCGAGTAAGGGCGAGAAAGTATACACAACGTGTTCATTCCCCAGTAGAGAATATTGAGGAAATATTTTTGTTACCCACAGATCCAAAGACAAACTCTACGCATTCACCGATGGATCAAAAGATGCAATAGGAAAATAGTGGTCTTCTTCTGTAGTAATCCATACACAGAAGGTGTCTTCAAACTAAATGTGTACAATTCAGTTTTTCAGGCCGAAATTGTGAGCATAACAGCAGGAGTCAAGTGAGATTCTGCTCTAACTAGTAGAACCATAAACATTCTAGTAATTAAGACTATGCGTAGCGTCAATACTAAGTCTCATTGATTTAAGTTAAGCAAGCAAAAATTAGACTTTTAGTAAGTAACTCGGTTAATGTTATTTGGACACCCGGCCTTGTTGGAACAGTAGAAAATGAAAAGGTAGACAGACTGCTCCACTCGTGGGTCACAGAGGATACCATTCACCATGCTGTCGCAGGCTATTCAACTCGTTCAAGCTGTTACATCAATGTACCCTTTAGGGGAAATTCAGGTTTTGGCATATAAGGCATACTACAAATTTATTTTGAGGCATTATTGTTGATGGACAGACCAAAAAGCTGTCATTTCTAGGCAAAAGGAAGCTTAGTAACATTATAGAGTTCATCACAGGGCACCTATTCTTAGGATACCAACTTCAGGAAATGGAAAAAGTGGATTCGATGGAATGCAGAACATGCGCGGAGAACGATGAGACCCTGGAACATTATCTAAGCGAATGAGCAACCTTCAGCCGGATGAGACCAATGCTCCAACTTAAGAGAGTTGAGTTACCAATACCAAAAATCAGAAATTTCACATAAGAAATATTTACTCATTTCGGATATAAGCACTAAATATTTATTAATGGAAACGTTGTGTTCATAGAATTTATCCGGAAATGGTTATAAGCACTGTCCGTAACAGATAGTCAGCGTATATCTTCATTTTTTTCTTTTATTTAATTCAGTATTCTACGTATATAGTTTTGTTTTTAAGGGTCCTAAATAATCCATTTTTTAATAGCCTATAGGCCTACCCCTTAATTAACTTTTATGATCTGGTCTAAAATTTGTTCGAAGTTATTTAAAGAGTCTGATATTCCGATATTAAAAAAAATCTAAACTGCATTTATGACTCAGAAGGTACGTAAATCTACCAATGAAGTGACAAAAAATTGCAAAATATTGAGTAAAGCCGTTATTGGTGGCAGAATCAGTTCTCCTACAGCGATATTAAATATTTAATCCGAATACATTTTTCAAGTGGCATAAAATGAGGTAAAAAGAAAGAAAAAAAACTGAATGGCTTAGCTTTTTCATGCATCTCATTAGCGCTTTATTTACGATTCTACATTTTATATGACCTGTAATGTTATTATTATACTGATGAGTTAATGTAAAATAGAGACAAAGAATTAACAACTAAATAAATTCAAATTAGACCAAAATCAATTAGCAGTTAAATCTGTTATCGACACGCCTGTCGCGCGAATCATGGGAAAATCCACTTAACTATCACATCACAGCTATAAAATGTATAAAATGTGTATCGAGTTTCAAATCAAAAAAAGGTAGAAAAAGTTAAACAAAAGTTTTGGGAAGCAAAACAAAAATGTAAAAAAAAATATTAAAATAAAAATGAAAAAAAAATTAAATGGAAATAAAAATATGAATTAAAAAACTTTAACAAATCTAAATTCAGTTATTTGTGTTTATAATTGAAAACATGAAAGCTATTATTATTTCATAATGTGTTATTAAAAAATGATTGAAAATCATTCATAAGAAAATATTCTGCGGAAAAATTAACAGTATTTTTTTAAGCGTAAAAAGCATTGAAAAAATAACGGTAAATATATACATAAAAGACTGAGAATATTTCTATGCACAGTTATGAACTACAAATTCTGTACACAAAAAAGTTTAGCTTTTTTTACACTTTGTAGTAACAGTTAAATAACTGAGAGAACAATATATGAAAAAGGCGATAGGTTCACCTAACAATTGCTTCGATTAACTAAGCATAAATCGAGTTCGATATAGGGTTATACTATATACGAGTATCAATAATATTAGAAAGGGCAGGTGCAATACTTTGTGATCCCTAAAATTGGTAAGAATCTTTATGTAAGGCATGAATGACTCCCATCAGCAATACTTTCTTTTACAGTGGTTCAGCAGAAGTTTTCGAGAATTTCAGCTGAATCCGAAAGCTATGCCGTTTCGACTTACATTTTATGCTGCAGAGAGATGAGAGATAAGTATCTACAAATATAGAATACTGGTCCCTTCAAACTGCGCGCACAAACATTTTTTTTCCAAAATTGTACCTTATTATATTCATGTGATATTTATTCTCCATATATCAGTTATGGAATTCTTGAAAGTATGGTGGATGTGTTTCAACGATTCTAATTTATCGCGAACACAATTTGATCGGCTCACAGCATTCTATGGAGGTTGTGAAGTTATCGAAAACTTGCTTCAAGTGAATCGGGCAGCCAGACAATAGATGATCTCAGCAGCTCTTATGGATAGCTTCAACACATTTTAGTTAATGTTTCGGGTATGAAGAATATTGACAGGTTAGATATGTACCAAAATACATGAATCTTTTGCTTAAACGATGTCAAGTAATGGTCGAAAAAGGGATGCTTGAGCACATAGTTGAGGGCTCCATATTCATCAAACGCGTAATTACTGGAGACGATACGTAAGTTGTGAATATTACATCGGAGCCGTATACCAATCTGGCGTTCTAAGAATGAGATGAAACCGAGAAAGACATTCACTGAAGGCTATCCTAGCCGAGACTTATAACAAGTGTATGGAGAATTGAATGCTTATATTGGCTCAAAGACCGATTTTGGGAAGGATAATAAATATTTACGTGAGAATATGGTTTTTTGCCAGTCCGATTCAAATTTGATTGGAGGGTATTTTGCAGTAATAAATACTCAGGTAAAGGTCGGACTTTTAGAAGGAGCACAATAAGGGCTTGGCATCATTGATAGCGAATTCGTTCGCTATTTTTTCTTCCACCACACCTGTTGTTTAGGGAAAGCAAGTAGCCTCAGAAAGCAGATAGTTTCTGAAGAAGAAAAAATATCGTGTGTTTTGTTCTTAAAATGGGTTTAAAGGAGCAAACGATTGAGATTTGATGACTCATATTCGATATTCGAAATTGACAACGAATGCGGAGTCAAATTGAGCTTCTAAAAATAAAAAAAAAAACAGCAACGATACAAAATTTTACAAATATACTAGCCTGAAAAAATATGTGTCCGTACATTTGAATAAATTCAAAACTCACATATGTATACATATACAAATTTCAGCAATGCTCTGCATGCTGCTGTGAACTGTGGTTATATTTTGTGTCGCTGGAGTAAACATTTTTTTCAAATTTCGTGTTATCAGAAATTCGTTAGCCGGTGTGGTATTGTCTCCTGAGAAGTGACTGAATTCCTAAGCGAAATTATTTGTGTTTTAGAATTTTAAATTTTGAGGAAAATAACGTTTCAAAATTAACAATTGACGGAAGCTAAAATTAAAAATGCATTTTTAATTTCCTTAATTCTCACTTCAATTACGCCTGTTATCATACGGAGGGGGACATGCCCGCCTACTCTCTACTTTTAAACGAATACATAGATTATATATAAAACATGTACATATGTCCATATGTATGTTAAAAATACAATGTAAGAACAACCACAACCGCAACCTGTTGTTCATAAATTATTCCAACAAAAAATATACTAACCAATACATTGAGAAAAGGCACGAGCCGAATAGATGGCCAACAGCCGTGCGGATAGCTAGCTTTCCGGCTTCGCTAGAGGCCGGTAAACCGCAAATTTGGCATACTACATAAATTACATACATACACACAAAACAAACATACGCAAATACATACAAACACATTGCATAATATGCATAATAAGCACGTCCATGTGCATAAGTAGACACTTTGCTACTTGTTAATGCGGTAAATTTAATGTTTACGTAATAAAATCTGTCTGAGGATTAACATACATTTTGCCCAGCAATTATAATATACGGCGGAATTTTGCGGTTTATCAATATAGCGGTACTGTTTTTTTATATGTATATTTTGCGTTAATTGTTCGTAAAATATTATGTTGTAATACAAGTGAGCGAATTTGTTGCATTTTAATGACTCTGGCAGGTGCCCATGCATACATATGTGTATATATATGTATGTATGTGTAGCTGTGTGTGCATCTGCGTCGATTTGCATAAAGCTGAAAAAGAGTCTGACATTGCCATACATTTGTGCAGCTGTGTGTGCATCTGCGTCGATTTGCATAAAGCTGAAAAAGAGTCTGACATTGCCATACATTTGTGCAGCAGAAAAAAGTCTTTAATTGATGCACATTCTAATTTTATGCCAAGCTATTGCGTTGAAGTTGGCAATTACTTATATTTTTTTCGCTGACACGAGCATCATAATTCAACCGCAAACGCATATTTAATTTGAAAGTGCACGTGTCACACATTGATTTATATTGCATTTTAATATTTATACGGTATAATTCAGTCGGTGTAGGTGGGGTCTTCAGCGAAAGCTGGTTTATGACGCCATAAATCAGCGATATATGTACAAGTATGAGTTCCATATATGGTCAAATTTGTTTTAGACTTGCGAACCGAATTATTTTCTAGATTGATACAACCTTTTTGATGTTCGTGTGAATCTTGATCTCCATTTATCAATAAATTTAACAGCTGTTTGCTTACGACACGTTTGTTTGGCGATTTGTACCATGGAGAAAATATTACCAAAGAGTTTGTTTGAAAAAAAAAACATCCGTTTGAAGGCGAGCTAAATTGAGAAGGCGAAACATCACTACACAGGATTGCTGCCACCTCGTAAATTAAAGCTTGGCATCACCTCCGTACAAGAAGTGCGATGGACGGGACAAGTACTGATACGATTAGGCCCTTGTAGCATTTACTGCAGTGGCTTGTAAATTCAGCCTCCATGATGAAACATCCCTAAATGGTTGAGGCTGATTGACTTCGCCTTGGCCCGAAATATGTTAATCTGTAGTGCCAGATTCCAGCATAGGAAAATTCGTCAAGCTACCAGACTGTCTCTGGATCGAAAAGCCACCAACCAAATCGATCATATTGTGATAGACGGAAACCACGTATGCAATGGTTTCGACGTCCGTACGCTACGAGGTCGTACCGTTGAATCAGACCACTGCACTCTGTGCAGCAGAAAACGCACGTCAACAAAGACAAGGAAGGTTTGAAGTCGAGAAGCACGCCTGCAACTCGGTATAAGGGGGCTGTGATACGGCATTTCGACATTCTTACGAAGAAGATGTAATTGTTAAAAATTTTGCAGAAGTGTTTGAATGGCACAAAGCATACACGAAAACTCAAATCTCTTATAAATTGGTTCTGGTTAATGTTTTAGGTATGAAGATTTGAATCTTTTACAAAAACGACGTTTAGTAGAGGTCGCAAAAGAAATGCTTGATAAAGTAGCGGAGGGTTCTGCATTCAGTAAACGCTTCATTACTCGTGACGAGGCGTGGGAACCAGTATGACGTCGAAACTGTTCAACAATCTGGCGAATGACGCTCCAAAAACCAAACCGGAAAAAACTATTTTAAATTTGATCGAAATTCAAGGTGATGCTCATCGTTTTCTTTGTTTTCAGTCGTTCAGTCATTGTATTTGCCAGATTTAGCTTTCTGTGGCTTTTTTATGTTTTCGAAACTGACGGCACTGAGGGTCATCCCAGTCGAAGCTTATAACATGTAAGGAAAATTGAATTGCATTGAGTCAAAGGTTGGCTATTTTGCAGACTTTACATTGTCTAACTCAAACACATAGAAAGATAGCAATACAAGAAATCATCCCTGCAGTCACCTGCTTGGAGCAGAACCGCCTCCTAGGAGCATCAAGAGGTCATTCCTCAACTACGTCGACGACATCAAACGATACGCCGACCATACTTCGAACGCAACTAACTTCAGATAAGCATTGACCGCCACAGTGGAGCCACTAACACCTTCACCACGTTAGCCACCTCTTTGCATTACCTGCAAACCCTACTCATCTGACACCCCTCTCCCTTTGGTTCAACCTCGTCGAAACAGCACGTTTCCTGAGCCTACCTACTCATCCTAATGGGAGTAGGTCCCTTTACAACAACAAAACAATACTAGCAACAGTACTCGGCGGAAACTGTCTTTCAAAAATTTACGAAATCTGTTCATGCCTTTTTCTAGATCAAATATTTGGAATAGATGAAACTATGTTGAAAGTTTTATCTTAACCATTTTGACTTGGTATAACTATTTGACGTCTGAAATTGAAGCTGGTGAACTCGGCGACGTCTTTCAACAAGACGCGGCCGCGGCGCCACTTCCCAAACATTGCATCAATCAGTAGAATTATTGAGAGAACACTTCTGTGAACAGATAATTTCACATTTTGGGCCGGTTGTTGGCCACCAAGATCGTGTGATATCACACCGTTGGACTTTTTCCTGTAGGGATATGTAAAATCTAAAGTCTATGCAAGCAATCCCGCTTCGAATATCGAAATGGATCACCCTTTAGAACTCTACCAAAGAACGTTAAAACCGGAGCTCAGCCTTACCACCAATTCGCTGGCTTTGAATGCTATCGACTTAACAAATGTGTCGGCCTGAGGCAGAATTATTTGAAAGGAGTTTCCTGCCACCACAACATAGTCTACTTTAGTCGGTATAGACAAACTCTAGGACCTATTTTAGAAGTTCGGAATGAGCACCGCACTTTGTAGATCCCTAATTTTTTATGCTTTGCTGTCTTGCCGAACTTAGTCATACTACGAATTCGTATATTTCTTATTTTATTCTGATTACTGTTTTTAAAACCCAGTTATTTTATAAATACACAGCAGAAGTTTTTAATTTTTAATCTCATTTTTTTATTAATTTTAATATCTTTTGTTTTAACATTATTTAGGTACAGTAAGCCTTAAAGTTCGAACACACAACAACTAGAGACAACCTAATGGCAATCCAATAAACACACGGCACTAACTAAGCGAGGTACAGGTTCTTGGGATCGACCACGTGAGCGACCTCTGGTGGGTAGATTTTCGATGGTCCGGGATACTTTCTTTCATAAGCCGCTGCAAAAAGTTTACAAAAGGAATTTTACAAGTGAACTATTTGCTGCGGTCGACAATTTTCGACTTACCAATTATCTTTTCAATAGCGGTATGCCAATCGAGCAGCTCTTCATGAGCTGGAGCGGCCTCTGTCAAGGACAGGCAGCAGATGACGGCCAAAAAGAGAGCAAAGCACACCAAGTATTTGTTCATTTTGATTATAAAAATTTAGATTGATTGAAATGGAATGTTCTTAGAACCTCGAGCTTGCAAAGTACGATTGCGAATGTTATCAAATACAGGGCGCTGTGGCTTATTTATACGAGGAGAACGCGCAAGAACGCTGGCTGCGATTGCAGGACGGCAGAGCGTTGTTGTTGCCTGCGGCATTGATGCTGCTAAGATCCAGAGAGACTGGCGTTCGTGTTGTTTTTTGCTTAAACCAACGGGACGCCGGCTCAAGCGCAAGCAAATATTTCAAAATACCGAAATTCTAAAAGCTCGCTTTGACGCGCACCACAACAAAAAAAATAATAAAAAAAAAATGTCGAAAAATGTACGAAAAGTAAGAACTCGTTTCCCGTGTCGCAAAAGAACAAACAAATCGCTTATGTTCTGCAAAAATTATCGCAAATACCAGGCGCAACAATTACAACAACAACACCAGTAGTAACTAGCAGAGCTAGCGAGTGGGCTAACAAGCAGCAGGCGGCTTGTATTCGCAACGGTAAAGCGAAGAATAGAAAATGCGAAATAAAAACAGAAATTTGGCAGTACAACAACAAGCCTTTGGGGACTTATGCCGCGTTCCCGTTCGAAATTCGAAACCATGAGAAATTTAATATATTTTAAATTATTAAATTCATAAATTAGTCTTAGCTTTGGTAATTAGCGCTTGGCGTTTAACAGCGCCGTTAGGCAAGCGCAACTGTGCTTACACACATGCATACATACGTGTCTGTGTGTGTGTGATTGTTTCAGCTCACTTGTAGGCGCTATCAAGTTACCGCTTTTGTGGCTTTGGTTATGTTTTTGTTTTTATTATTTTGTTTTGCATTTTTTTCTTTCATATTAATTTCAATTTTAATTAATTTTTCAATTTCTTTGTTGCTTTTTAAAGCAGAGGCCTGCCAGCGTTTAAGACGCCTTACCGCTCACCTAAATTTCAACTCTTCCAGCAGGCTGATGGGAAGTAATTGTTTTTGGGGTTGCTGTTATTGGATTTGTTGTTGTTGTGTCAACGTTTAGCTGCTTGGCTTTAGCGCTCTTGTTGTCGCCGCCCACCTTTATTCAGCGCTCTTCCCTCCGTACCTCGCTTGCAGTCCTTGCCGAGCGGTTTAGAAACATTTGTATATACATACACATATACATATGTATATATATATTATATATCGCTTTCGTCTTAGCCGCCTCATTTGCATAGGTATGCCGGCGTTTTTTTTGTCTCGCAATTTTTTAATTTTTTTTTTTCACCTTTTCTTTCGACACTTTTTTGTTTTGGTCGGTAAAGTTCTTGCCTAAAATACAACCGGGAATTTCCAAAATTTGATTGGTGCTGTTTGTTATTTTAATCATTCAAGTATAGCAGAAAAAAAAATATGTATACAATTTTATCAGTACAAACAACCAACACTAAAGAAATAGCAAAAGCGCGGCAAGTTCATTGGACGAGTTCTGAAAGTTTGCAAAAATATTTAGGAAAGTGCAGCAGAAAACTAATATCTTATATAAACTAAGCTGGGGCTTGGAATGACAGAAAAAAATAAAAACAAAAAAATTAATTATAATTCATAAAATAAAAATTAAAAAAAAAATAAAAAAAATGAAATGTTTGCAAAAAATTAAATAAAATTGGAAAAAATTAAATATAAAAAATTTTTGAACAAAAAAAAATTTATGAAGTAAAAAAATTAAATAGCAAAAAACTAATTGGAAAAAAAAAAATTTGAAAAATAATCATAAAACTAAAAATTTAACACTAGCTGGAACATAAATCGAAAAAAAAAATTAAAAACAGCATAGAATTAAAAAAAATAAAATATTTGAATATGAAAGTAAAAAATAAACATAAAATTTATTGAAAAATCACTGGAAAAAATATTGAATTATAAAATTAAAATAAAAATTTATAAAATGTAAAAAAATATAAAAAATAAACAAAATTTTTTAAAATAAAGAAAATAATATTTAATAACTAAAATTTATAAAACTAAAAATTATAAATAAAAAAATTAGTACTAACTAACAAATCGAAAAAAGTTAATAAAACAAATAGGAAACAACAAGAGAAATTTAAAAAATAAAAATTATAGGACAGTCGAAAAAGTCTTTTTGTATTTTTTCAATAATGTCGTTGCAGTCGTATATCTCCAGTGCTACCAATCACATTGTGTGATACCCAATGGCGTTTGAAAGTTGAGATTTTAAACTTCATTTACGGAGACGAAGCTGTATAAATTCGTGTAGCACAGCAATGGTTCGCTCGTTTCCGTTCTGGAAATTTCGATGGGAAAGATGTACCTCGCTCCCGAATTAACATCTGCGATTCTTTGCTGAAATGAATGGTAACAGGAGACGAGAAGTGGATCAAATATGACAATAATGTGCGAAAAAACCATGGTCCAAGCGTGGTGATGCTCAGTGTTTGGTGGGATTGGAAGGGAAACATCCACTATAAGCTGCTTCAGCCTGGTCGAACGATTGATTCTCCATTTTACTGTCAACAACTGATGAGATTGACGCAAGCAATTGAAAAAAACGGTCAGAACTGATAAACCGAAAGGGGTTCGACTTTCATCAGGACAACGCTAGACCACACATATCTTTGATGACTCGGCAAAAATTGCGAGAGCTTGTCTGAAAAGTTTTGCGCCATCCATCATATAACCCTGAACTAGCACTATTGGTCTACTATTTGTTTCGGTCAGTACAGAACTCCCTTAAGTTGTCTTCAAGATGAGTCTGTCTGAGAAACCAGAAAAGTCTCCAGCAAAATAATGGCAAAAAGTGGTACATATCTGGTTCATTAAATTTCAGTATAAATATAAAAAAATAACAATATATGAATGTGAAAAAAAATAAAGGTAAAATTTATTGGAAAAAAAATCAAAAAAAAAGCATTTAAAAAGAATAATAAAAATTTAAAGTTAAAAATTACTTTCAAATTAAATAAAAGCTTTAAAAAATATTTATAAACATTATAGACACACTGTTTCCAGCATCTATCCCGAATTGTGTCAGGAATACTTGTATATTGAAAGTGAAATTTTTTACTAAAAATAGCCAAAAATTGTCAACACTACATATATTAAATTTTTATTACATGTTTGGTGTCCAGAACTAATCACATTTGCACACCATTAACGTTGCTTAATGAGCCATTAGATATATTATGTATGTATATACATATGTACTAAATACTTTTGTTACTTCATTTCTGGATTTCTTCTACGTCTGATTTGTTTTTTGTGTATATTTTGTTTTATATTGGCTTTGGGCTTCGCATAAATTAAGCTCTAATTCCAGTGACGTCTTTTAGTTAATCACCAATTGTGTTTTTGTTATTGTTCTTTGTTTTCGTCTGGGCACAGCGGGTTAATGGCGTTATTAGTGAATGTTAATTTTAATAAGTTTATTGTAATGTGAGGTATTATATTTCCAAAAAGAGATCTTGATCGCTAATATCTTTTTTGAGATTAGAAAATATTCATAACATACAAGAAGTATAAAAAATAATACTAAATAATTGCGTAAGCAATACCTTAATTTAATATATTTGATTGCATATTTGTATAATTTGATCATTTTCGTCAGCTCGAATCCAGTTCTTTCGTAGTTTCCCATTTTTATGATAAATAGGCGCCAGTTTGTTCAAAGTGAAATGCCGTCATCAAGGTCGTATTTTAGATGAGTACTTACAGATAAACAATTATATTTGGCTAGCTTTCTATCTAAAGGGTGTTAGTTAGGATGATTTGAACTTTTGTTTTAAATGAAAGTAAGTTGTAAGTTATTGACTTAAATAGTTCGAAAATTGTATGATATCTTTCGTGGTATGTCAGGCATATTGCCTTGTCTTGGGAAAAGGATGTCATTCGTTACTGAATAATATTTGACCGAATAGAACACGCGCAACACGCAGTGGGGAAAATATAGCAGCCGTAGCTGAGAGTGTACAGAGAAGAGCGTGGAGAGTCGATTCGTTGCCATTGGCAGTGACTCAGACTCGGAAAGCGTATAAAATACAGCTTGTGCAAGAACTAAGGCCACTCAACCTTCCCAAGTAACATCGGTTCGCTCGATGGACTCTTGAAAAGTTCCAAGAAGATCCGACGTTCTAGCCAAATTCAGCGATGAGGTCCATTTCTGGCTCAATGGGTATGTAAAATTGTCACATTTGGGACGAAGAGCAACTTGAAGAGCTTCAAAAGCTGTCATTTCATTCAGAAAAAACAACAGTTTGGTGTGGTTTGTGGGCCGGTGGAATCATCGTTCCTTATTTCTTAAAAACTGATGGTGTAGCGTAACCGTCAATGGCGATCTTTATCTCGCCGAGATAACCGACAATTTGATGATTGAAATTGAAGTTTGTGATATCGGCGACATTTGTATTCAACAAGATGGCGCCATTTCCCACACATCGCGTCAATGAATGAACTTATTGAGATAACACTTCGATTAGCAGATAATTTCACGTTTTGGGCCCGCCGATTGGCTACCAAGATTGTGTAAAATCACACCCTTGGCCTTTTCCTGTATGGATATGTACATATGTATGGATATGATACCGCTTCGATTCAGGCCTTGGAGCAAAACATCGCGCGTGTCGTTCGCCAGTTACCAGTCAAAGTGCTTGAACGAGTCATCGAAAATTGTACTGAAATGACGATGATTAGCCGCGGCCAACATTTGAAAGAAATAATCTTCAAAACATAAATGGCAAAGAATGTTCTTTCGATTGATAATAAACATTTCACATTGAATTTGATGTTCTGTGATTTTTCTTTAAAAATAAAGTAGGGAACCTCGAAATGGATCACACTCTAGAAAGTGCAGGGAGGTAGGACATATATATCAAGTCTCTATTAAACATCGCAAAAGAGATTGACGTTCTTCAAGACGAGTTCATCGCGTATTAAGGTTCTGGCATTACGTAAGGCAGACAGCCATCATAACCTATTCTAAGCTAAACCAACACCCTATACAATTATGGTGCCTATTGCCTATAAGCAGAAAAGATTATTCAGGTAATTTGATGATAGGTTTGTATGCATTTTTAACATAATTTTTGTTGTATTTTCTGTTTTTTTTTTGGTTTTTTCAAAAGTCTATTTTTAAACGGCGCCGTCAATTAAACGATAAACTTGTTTCCCGTCATCTCTTTCTATTGAAATTTTTTCCAAAATTTTAATTGCATTCGATTTTGAAGATTACTCAAGTTTACTACACGCATGCGGATGAATTTGACAATGTCAAATCAAATCAAAAAATGTGTGATGCAAGCTCAAACGGTTCAAGCACAAAAGTATAAAATAATAATAAAAGCAGACATGTAGATAAACTATAATAATAATAATAAATAAAATATATTAATCAAAGTGCAATTAAATGAAGTTGCTGCGACATTTAGGTGCGCCCGAAAAATTGTGAAATTTCCATGGAGCAAATATAATTTTTAGAAATCGAATATTTTAACTTAAAAACTATATTTCAACATCAATGTAACAAAAAATGGATAAGAAATTTATTTGCGATGTCCAGTGTTCACGAATCGTTCCTTATCACATAGCCGTAGACTTAGCCCGTTCCCACGACAGTCGGGTGGTACGAACCCGGTTGTTTTATCAGGCCAAGGACTGTCAAATGGGCACAATTCTGCCGGTACAACAACAACAACAACGTGTAACTACTTGTTGAGGTAATCAAGTGTCCTTGGTTAGTCCTTCAATGAAGGCAGCGCTTGTTGGATTATTGCATAGCAAACCATTTCAACTTCCGCCTGACAACGAAAACACCAGTCCATACTGTAGAAACAGACATCTCAGTCAATTGGAAGAAGATTTGCAACATACTTGAACGGAGTCAAAGCTTCAGAGCACTGGTTGATAGCCACCTTAGTTCATTACTTTCCAATCTGACAGGTGTGATATGCTGTACCCTAACTTTTCTTGGAATTAGTCTGAATGATGACCTCAAAGTTATCAAATAACTAGAGAATTTGTTATCTAACACATGGTGTACATATTAGTAATGATTTGTAAATCAATAAACTAAATTTCGGTTTTTCTGAAAATTACATATTTTGAGCCGTTAACACATTTTTACCGAATCATTTATAATTATCGTGTGTGAAGTATGGTTATGAGCAAATAACAAAATATTTGTACACTTACAACATGTGGCACAATATTTTAATAGTTTTGTTAACGGTTGTTTTACATATTGAAACTAAACGACACATGCATAGGGTAAAAAAGTTGGTGGCTTCTTTAAAAATATTGTGTTTGTGCCGTGAAAATAGAAATTTTGATTGGTACAAATAATTCAAAGAGGATCGGGAACGTGTTAACGAGGAAACAAGTCCAGGGCGACAATCACCATCAACTGATGATCAACACGTGAATTAAAAAAATAATTGGCGCTTGAGAATCGACGATTAACAGTCAGAGACCTTACTGGCGTTGTTGGAATATCGAAAGGATCAGTAAAAAAAATTTTGAAAGATCAGAAAATTTAAAGCACTGGTTCCAAAATCACTCCATTTTTTTTGAGAAACAGCGTCGCGTTAACGTTTGTGAAACAATACTTTTCGACTACCAGCATAATATGAAACATTTTATTAAAGGGTGGGTCTTGAATCTATGCTTGCGAACTGGAAATAGATGATCATTCGGCCGAATATCTTGGCAAAGATGAGCCGTATCCGAAAAAACACGTCAAAGCAGTTGAACAATCAAGGTTATGTTGACAGTTTTCTTCGATTATCGAGCAGTGGTGCACTACGAATTCCTTCCGACCGGTCAAAATGTCAGCAGGGAATTCTATTTGATTCCTATGTTTCGTCGTTTGCGTGAAGCTATTCGCAAAAGAGGACCGGAATTATGGGCCGACAATTCTTGGTTTTTGCACCACGATGCTGCATTGATTCTTGGTGAGTTTTTCGCCAAATTTTCAACCAACCACCATATCACAGTTATGGTAGAACTTGTGATGTTTTGATAAACTAAAGCGAAAATAATGCGCTTTGCTCGCCCGGTTTTCTTCAAATATCGAAAAAGTTAAAGAAATTGAGTTTGAAAATCGTCATTTAGGAATTAGAGAGATAGCAGAGGGACTTAACATCTCTTATGAGTCGACTCAACATATTTTTATACTCTCGCAACAAAGTTGCTAAGGAGAGTATTATACTAGTTTTGTTCACATAACGGTTGTTTGTAAGTCCTAAAACTAAAAGAGTCAGATATAGGGTTATATATACCAAAGTGATCAGGGTGACGAGTAGAGTTGACATCCGGATGTCTGTCTGTCCGACCGTCCGTCCGTCCGTGCAAGCTGTAACTTGAGTAAAAATTGAGATATCACTACGAAACTTGGTACACGTATTTCTTGGCTCCATAAGAAGGTTAAGTTCGAAGATGGGAAAAATCGACCCACTGCCACGCCCACAAAATGGCGAAAACCGAAAACCTATAAAGTGTCATAACTAAGCCATAAATAAAGATATTAAAGTGAATTTGGCACAAAGAATCGCATTAGGGAGAGGCATATTTGCATGTAATTTTTTTGGAAAAGTGGGCGTGGCCCCGCCCCCCACTAAGTTTTTTGTACATATCTCGGAAACTACTATAGCTATGTCAACCAAACTCTACTGAGTTGTTTCCTTCAGGCATTTCCATATACAGTTCAAAAATGAAAGAAATCGGATTATAACCACGCCCACCTCCCATACAAAGGTTATGTTGAAAATCACTAAAAGTGCGTTAACGGACTAACAAAAAACGTCAGAAACACTAAATTTTACGGAAGAAATTGCAGAAGGAAGCTGCACCCAGGCTTTTTTTAAAAATTGAAAATGGGCGTGGCGTCACCCACTTATGGACCAAAACCCATATCTCAGGAACTACTACACAGATTTCAATGAATTTCGGTATATAATATTTTCTTAACACCCTGATGACATGTACGAAATATGTGTGAAATCGGTTTACAACCACGCCTTCTTCCAATATAACGCTATTTTGAATTCCATCTGATGACTTCTCTGTATAATATACACATTAGGAACCAATGATGATAGCGGAATAAAACTTTACACAAATACGATATTTGAAAAATATGTAAATGACTGATAATGAAATCTCGATTATCACTTTATCATGCGAGAGTATAAAATGTTCGGTGACACCCGGACTTAGCCCTTCCTTACTTGTTTTGGTTAATGTTTTGGGTATGAAGCGTGCCAATGCTCACCCTGAATGCTGCGGTATTGAACCAAAATTGTGTCTTCTCAGCGGTAATCTGGTTCAAATTCTAACTTCATTGAGAAAGGTTGATTAATGAAAATGGATAATGCAACATCTCAAATGCGGACAAGCGGTTGACAATTTTGTTTAAAAGTAAAGTCTATTCATTAGCAAAATTTTTGCAGACACTTCGAAATATTTCACGCGCCTTTCACACCTCATAAATTTCGAAAATGTTTTGACATGCGATTGTGCCCAAATTTAGCACTCATTACTTGCTTGTTTTGTCATCTAAGTGGTTGACAGTGTTGATATTAATGCGATTCGGACGCACTTTAATACTGTCAATTAGTCAAATTTCATGCTCAATTAACTATGCATTAAACGCGTTGGACTCTTGGCTATTCTCGAAAATAATCCATAAACTATTTTTCAACGGTAAATCGCTCTGTAATGGATACTTCGAAATCAATTTGAATATGTTGGTATATGCGTTTACGCAGTCATTACATTGTTTTGGTATTTACTATCAGCTCTCAAACACATTAATATCGCATCTGGCTCTAGCAGCGAAGCTAATATTCACTAATCAAAAAGCTTACTATATTTGGTTCATCAGTTAGTTCAGATAACAGACACAACTAATTGACAGTCAAATCAAGTAGAAAATCTACCCCAGTTAATTAAAGCCTGTGGAGAGTAGCCTGGTGTCATTCTGTTGCAGTCAAATTATCTAATTATCGTTTCACATATGAGTAATTTTGTGTTTACTACAAATGTGTGTAAATTAGAACGGTACTGAAGAGTATAATGCTTATTTTTTTCCATTTGCGGACTTTTAAGGCTTAGCGCCCGTTAAACACAGTTCCGATTGTTCCATGTCCCAGAGACACAATTATGAAACGCCCAAAATCTTTACCATCAGATTAAATCTGACTTGGAGTGGTCCAATTAAATTGAGCGCGCAAACCAAATCGTTAAAAAAAATTCTTAGATTAGCGCAACATTTCTTATATTCTAAAAAAAAATAACCAACGAATTGGCTTGAAATTTTGACTTTTCAATAGAAGCTCGGCTACAAAATCGTTAAAAATATTGCAGAAGTATTTTAGAGAGTCTGAGTACTACATTTATACGTAAGCATTCAGTGAAGGTAGTTTTAGTTATCGAAAGCTTTCATCAAATATCGAAAAAGTTAAAGAAACTGAGCTCGAAAATCGTCATTTTGGCATCAGAGAGATAGCATAGGATTTTTATAACTCTTATGGGTCGACTCAATAAATTTTTGGTTAATGTTTTGGGTATGAAGAGTGGCAATGCTGGGTCCGTGCCAAAATACCTGAATCTTTTGCAAAAACGACGTCGCGTAGAGGTCGCTAAATAGACGCTTGAAAATGTGGCTGAGAATCCTACAACCGTCAAACGCACCAATACTGGTGACGAAACGTGGATATGAGAACATGATGTCGCAACTGTCCAAAAGTTTAGCGAATGACGCACCAAAATTGAGCCGAAATTTAAACAAGTAAAGAAGGGCTAAGTTCGGGTGTCACCGAACATTTTATACTCTCTCACGATAAAGTGACAATCGAGATTTCATTATACGTCATTTACATATTTTTCAAATACCGTATTTTTGTAAAGTTTTATTCCGCTATCATCATTGGTTCCTAATGTACTATATATTATACAGAAAAGGCATCAGATGGAATTCAAAATAGCGTTATATTGGAAGAAGGCGTGGTTGTGAACCGATTTCACCTATATTTCGTACATGTCATCAGGGTGCTAAGAAAATATTATATACCGAATTTCATTGAAATCGGTCTAGTAGTTCCTGAGATATGGTTTTTGGTCCATAAGTGAGCGACGCCACTCCCATTTTCAATTTTTAAAAAAAGTCTGGGTGCAGCTTCCATCTGCCATTTCTTCCGTAAAATTTAGTGTTTCTGATTTTTTTCGCTAGTCGGTTAACGCACTTTTAGTGATTTTCAACATAACCTTTGTATGGGAGGTGGGCGTGGTTATTATCCGATTTCTTCCATTTTTGAACAGTATATGGAAATGCCTGAAGGAAACGACTCTGTAGAGTTTGGTTGACATAGCTACAGTAGTTTCCGAGATATGTACAAAAAACTTAGTAGGGGGCGGGGCCACGCCCACTTTTCCAAAAAAATTACGTCCAAATATGCCCCTCCCTAATGCAATCCTTTGTGCCAAATTTCACTTTAATACCTTTATTTATGGCTTAGTTATGACACTTTATAGGTTTTCGGTTTCCGCCATTTTGTGGGCGTGGCAGTGGGCCGATTTTGCCCATCATCGAACTTAACCTTCTTATGGAGCCAAGAAATACGTGTACCAAGTTTCATCATGATATCTCAATTTTTACTCAAGTTACAGCTTGCACGGACGGACAGACGGCCGAACAGACGGACGAACGGACAGACGGACATCCGGATTTCAACTCTACTCGTCACCCTGATCACTTTGGTATATATAACCCTATATCTGACTCTTTTAGTTTTAGGACTTACAAACAACCGCTATGTGAACAAAACTATAATACTCTCCTTAGCAACTTTGTTGCGAGAGTATAAAAAGCCAAAATTCGTAGAAGACAATGAAATTTTGAAAAGGCGTTCGCATGCTTGTATTAACTCAGGAGTCTATTTTGAAAGCGTTAATACAAATTTGTTAGTCCAGTTCACATTTGATGAGCACTTTTGGGTAGCACCCTAAAGCATATACCTGTGTGGCAGATATATGTATATGATTTTGTTGATATATGTATATACTGCATGCTTGTGTGTTTAGATAACTGTTGTTCATGGCAACTGACAGCTGATGCTTCCTTTGTGATAATTTTCAGCTGTTGACTGTTAATTCCAATGAAGTCGAGTGGTATTAGATTAAATGTACTCAACTATTGAGTGCGATATACTCTACTACTAGGTTCATAGTTCTGACAAAAGCAAAATTGACAACAGTAGATGATCAGTTTATGTATAAGAAAGTGATATTATTAATTTTAGACATAATATGTCATAAAAAGGCATTTGATCCGTCATAAAATATCGAAGAATTCAATAAATCAAAAACGATATCTACTATGCAGTATTAAACGCAACTTTTTGAACATCCTGCAGAAGCGTTGACATGAAAAGCTCATGAAAAGCTATCTAGCCGGAATTGCTCTACAATATCGAGAAGAAAGCGTTGGCATGGAAAGCTCGTGAAAAGCTCTCTGGCCGAGTTTCTCTACAACATGGAAAGCTCATGAAATCTCTCTAGCTGAGTTTACTCAACAACATCCTGAACAAAGCGTTGACATGAAAAGCTCGTGAAAAGCTCTTTAATCGAACTTGCTCCACAAAATCCTGAAGAAAGCTTTGACATGGAAAGCTCATGAAAAGCTCTCTGCCCGAGTTTTCTCTATACTATCCCAAAGTAAAGTCAAGAAAGCGACTGAAAGTATTATCACACTAGTAGCAGAGATAAAGAGATGTCCAAATCCTCTCTCACTGTAAGTGAGAGAACAATCTCCCCAATCCAGTCAACTGTCAAAGTTTAGGTGGTTTTGACGTTTAGCAATTGGAAACAAGCGATGGCCAAATTGAAATCTTACCAAAAAAATATGTAAACGGAGGGATTTGTTGCATCGTTCAAGACCACTTATAAAAATATAAAACAATGAAAATTAAATAAATTTGTGAAATTTAAAGGTATCTGATGAAACGTTTTGTAATTTGAAGCATCATAGTATTGTTTTCAATGGAAAATGATTAAAAACATTTAATGATTGAGAGCTAACAAGCTTAAATCCTTTTATTGGGTATTGAGAGGTCAAAAGGCAGTTATTCTAATATACTTTAATAAGATTTAAATAGTTTCTCTATACAATAAATAAACACTATATAGTAATTTTTATTCATACTAAATGTTGGGTGTTGGGTTGATAAATGCCCAAAAATTGTTATTTTGTTTGATCTGGCCATTATGGAAAATGTTATAAAAAATGCTTATTTTGAAGCGCTCTCACACTGGAATAAGTTGGACATCCCATTATCCCTGCTTGTAGTCTGTTATTCAATTCACAAATTATTTGAAGCAAGAAGCAGACTCTATTTGACTTCTTCAGCTTAATTGAATTTTAGTTTGTGGTAAAATCTAGCCAAAGTTGATATGAGAAGTTAGTTTACCAATATCGAAAAATGCTCTCTGAACGGTCAGTTTGTACGGCAGCTATCTGTTATAGGGATCCGATGTCAGACGAATAAACAACTTCTTGAGAAGAAAAGGACGTAAACAAAATTCCATTATCAGATCAGTAACTCAAAAACCGTAGAACTTGCTAGAGTGTTTAGGGACAGACGAGCATTGCAAAATCGACTTAGTTAGTCCCCACTTACCAATAATCATAATATCTCTATCTAAACATCATAAACCCAACATTTAACCGAATTTATATTTAGACTTCCAATCGACAAGCTAACTCCAAAGCGAATATTTGGTTGAACATGGTATATAATTCAGTGAATATGAGTTTCAGCTGAACTCAAGCTTCGCCTACTATTAAATGATTAACACAAGTGCACCCACTTCACTCGGCAAATACAGTTAGGCTCCACTACTACTCTAATTGAAATCATCTTCATTGTTCTATTAAATTACACATGTGTAAATCCACATCAAAGAGAATGTGTTTCGCTATCAAATGTTGTACGTACTTCAGTTACCACTCCACGCCCCACGCATTGTTGCCTTACATTGCAGTAATCAACAAGTTCACCACATAACAACAAGATTCCATAGGCCACAAGCGCTGTCAACGTTATTAAAAATAATGTATGTAACTGATTCGTGGAATTTGATTTTAAAGGAGAAGTATAGGGTGCTGTTTTTGGAGTTATGGGTTTAACTATGGGAATCGCTGTCAAAGCAATTGTCAAATTAAATACATGTGTTTGATATCAAGCACTTCAATCTCAAAAACGTTTCTAAATCTTAAGAATATATATCTAAAAGTTGTGCTTTCAGCAACTTCACATTAACGTTATTACCATCTTTGGCGATGTGATGCTTATCTGGCTTTTGGGGGTACGAAAATACACTGAATTAACTTTTTTGGAGTGCGCAAGCCCTGAAAAGTCTCTTTGGACTGAGTTACAACCAGAAGATGTTTCCCTTCCGAAGGCAAAAAGTGAATACAGAATGAACAATCATCATCCACATCAGTATCAATCGCAACAAACCTATAACCATATAGCCTATAAGCCACAGTCAAGCGGCATTTAAAGTACCCTCTGCCTATGAAATCAAATCGCTACTGTTGCAGGAGTGTAGAGAACGGCTGAATAATCTAGGGAAAGTAACCAAGTGCACCTCATCCGGGTGTCCGATCGCAAAGGTATAGCCGGGAATGAACTCGTTGATGAGCTAGCCCGCTCCGCACTATTCACTAACATGATGGGACCTGAATCCTTCGCGGTGGGTCCTCATACCATAAAGGTGCTGCTCGACAAGGAAGAATAGAGTAGGCAGAGGGAGGTATGGGCAACAACTCCAAGGCATGCGTCATGCCAAGTTGCTAATGAGGGGTTATAGTCTCCGCAAAATTTAAATATGTAATCAACTTCACTAGGGAAAAACTCACTCTACATGTCGCATTATACAACTAGCCACTGTTAGTTGAAGCACTTATATAATACGGGCATAGCTTCTTGTGCAAATTGACGGTTCTGCGACAGTGAGCCTGAATCTCCAGAACACCTGCGCAGGATAAAGGGCTTTAGATCTTTAGATTTAGGAGAAGGCACAATAGATCTAAGGCCGCGGTGCAATCCTCAACTATTTATCTCACCTTAGCTATCAGTATCAATCGTCTAAGAAGATAATTCCAGAATACTGATATAACATGCCAAAGAGAGCTTTATTGGAACGAAATTTCGTGTGACCGCGCCATATCGAGACATGAGACATGAGCCAGAAAACAACTTATATAAGATCGAGTAAAACGAAATCCACTATTTTTACTATTTTCTAATTTGTATCTCACATTCTATAAGTGTGTTTGTGTAAAGATATGTGACGTTAGAAATACAAGATTCCATACTAAAAACCTGTGGAGAGAGTCTTGTGTTTACTTGATACAGTTTGTCAAAGATGCTTCACGATCTAGAAGAGCAACTGAGAAGTTCGTCGAATCAAGTAGGCATTACTTTTTGAACTGCCTAAAAACTAAACATAGCACCAAAATCCGTTTCAATACGGATTCCACACGAGTTAATGCGAAAAAACCACTCATAGACCGAATTTTCATCTGTGAATCGCTGCAAAATCGAAAAAAACGGTCCATTTCTGAAGCAGGTGATGAAGCGTGGTTCCCATATGACACGGTCGAGCAAATCTTTCATGGTCTCTTAACTCGGACCTCAGCTGCCAACAACTGGGGTATCTGATGGAAGCAATCGCTCAGAAGCAGCCAGTTTTGATCAAAAGGAGAGCAATTGTGTTCGATGAGGGCAACACCAGGCAAAATACATCGAAATTAACTCGTCAAAGCTCCTATAACTTTGATGAGAGGTTCTATAGTCACCACAACATAGTCCGGACCTGTTACGAAGTGATTACTACATGTTCCTACCTGTTGCGTTTGGTTTTGCTGGTGAAAAATTCATCTCAAGAGAAACTTGTGAAAATCGAAGCTTCCAGTTTTTCTATGAGACAAAGAGTTTTTATGAGTCTGGCACTATGAAATTATCTTCAAAAAATCAACAAGTCATTGCACAAAATCGTATTGCTCTAACTATGCTATATAAAACCTTCAATCTATTGCAAATATAATGTATTACTAGGCCTTATAACGGGTGATCAAATAGAGGTACTTTTTTCAATGGCTTTTTTTTGACAGATCACGCTTGAGTCGTGTCAAGCTGTCAAGCTGTCATGTTACATGTGTTCAGTATTGTTTGGGATTTCATCGTGGAAAGACTTCCCCTGAACAACCTGTACAAATCGTTCAACTTCATTACGAAACTTCACGTTCTGCAAAAAACATAATCGGCCTATTAAGCATACTATTCACAACACCATTACCCATCTAGAGACCCAGTATTCATTCTTGGAAAACATTCGACTGAATAGACCACGTCTAGGGCACAGTAAAGAAAATAAAGCGGCTGAGAGTGTAACGAAGACCGTGGAGAGTTGATTCCACGCCATTTGCAGCAACTCGGATTGACGCATGGGATGATTTGGCGCATGTTACGTCGAGTTCTTAAATTGAAAGCATATAAAGTACAGCTTGTGCAAGAACTGAAGCCGCTCGACCTTACCAAGCGACATCGCTTAAAAGTTTCAAGAAGATCCGATTTTTCGAGTCAAAATACTGGACTCCTTATGCATTTCAATTTTTTTTTTTGGATAAAAGTTCCTCCAAAATTTACACCCTATAAATGCCATATTAAATAGTCGAAATGTAATATGTAAATATGAACATGCTCTTGTGCTCATATTGAGCGTGCAGTCGCTTGACATATTCTAGGAATAATTTATAATATTTAGCCACTTGGCGCCAACAGTTGTCGCATAACAATAACGCTCGCGTAAAGCGTTTGCCACAAGGAAGACATAACAGTTTAATCGCGTATTGTTTACTACAAGCTCCCCTTCAACTCTTCCCTGCTCGCGTTTACCCTCTTTTTATCTCTCTTTTCATCCCCACCTCTCACCTCGAATATGACTTGACTTATGTCGCAGTACATAGGTATGTTTGTATGTGGGTGTATGTGCGTGTCATGCATCGTATTTCGTTTATTGAAAGCAATCGAATATTTGATATGAAATTTCGAAATCTGTCTATGTATGCACCTTTGAAGTCGGTATTTGTTTACGCAGACACGCAAATATGCTTTTTGCCAGAAAGCTGGCATTCAAATCATTTGCTGCCACTAATCGCACTCAAGCGTGTGTGTTCCAACGGTGTACACCAACAGTGCTTACGTTTATATGGCATGATTTGGCATCTTGTTGCCTTTGACGCAGATGCTGCTGCTCCGGCGCTGAGGGGGGATGGGGGTGCAACTCTGATTATTTCTGATATAATTGGAAATTTTCGCGGTGTCATTAGACTGCGAGGACAATTTCGTTGCTTAGGTGGTTGCTAGGTAGCAATTTTCGTGCTATTTAATAGCGCACAAGCCTAGTGCAAGTGTATGTATAGTATATACTAGGGTGGTGTGGGTACTAGTGAAATGAAATAAAAATAAAATACACTTTCTTGCCTGCATTGTCAATATTTCATGGAAAGTCTAAAACAAAAATGTTGCCGATAACCCAACCTAATACCTGAAATAGTCAGACATAGTCAAATAGTTCACCCTAATGCCCAAATGCTCGCCTGAAATGACATATCCTTTTTATGAGAACGATATCCTTAGTAATTTTTTCCAGCAAGTTATAACTACTATAAACAATAAAATTAGAGAGCATAACCACCCTAATGTACAAGTATTCTATTTCAATAAAAAAATTTAATATATACATTTACGAATATTCTCTCTCATAATTTCATAGAAAATTAAAAAAAAAAATAAAAATAAAAAAATTATACACCCTAATGCTCAAATGTTAAAAATATGTGATAGAGTGTGGGTATACATACATATATTTTTTTGCAATGCGAGAGTATTCCTATTAAATAAAATATATAAAATATTTGGCAATATTTTCTCTCATAACTTCCTAGAAAGTTAAAGAAAAATTTTTAAGAACTACCGACCCTAATGCTCATATAATAATATGTTAAATCTTTTTGTTTTTTTATATAACCAAGCTTATTGCATCAAGCTTTCTATTAGGCTACGGTTAGGTAGATATATAAAAGGCCGGGTTGCTTGAAAATTATATGGACCACCTTAATGTTCCATATAATATAAATAATGAGTTATGCTTCACGATTATTTCAAGTGCATACATAACTATGAAAAATGTACCTTCCAATAGTTAATTTTAAAGAACAATTGTACCACCCTAATGCTTACTTATTACATCCGAGCTCAACAAAAGCAAAGAATTGTATATATTCTGCGCCTGGTTACTGAATCATCAAATGATTTCGGTTTCATAATCAGATTTAATTAAAAAGAAAGATAACATAATTTAAAAAATTTGAGCCACCTTAATGTTCAAATAATGCTGTCGTAGAATTATGTTAATTGTAAGTCGCAAATAAAGAAAAGTTCAAGTTCGAAAGTTTATTTTGTTGTTGAATTATCATATAATTATGTCAAAACTAATCTTAACTTTGTTTTGGTCTGATATGAAGAAAGAGGTTTATTTGAGAGCAAGTATTAAATACCATACTAATTTTTCTTAATAACCTAATTTTGCTATCTGCCGCTTAAGAAAAATTGTATAGTATGCCGAGATGGGTAGAATGTTCCAGAAAATCCTTGTGTTTAGAAAGAAATACCTGGTCCATGCTTTGACATGCTGGGAAGAATCCCAATATAGTATATATTTATTGTTAAGCGTTCTGTGTGAAAGATTAAAGCCCACTGTCGAAAAACTGATTGGACTTTCTCTGTGTGGTTTCAGCCTGGATAAAAAAAAAACAGATATTCGTCATGCTCCAAATATTGGAAAATACCCGTAAAAAAGAATCGACACGCACCATATCTCAGTCGATTTTAAGGCTGCTTTTGACAGTACGAAAAGGAGCTGATTTATGCCGCTTTATCTGAATTTTATATCCCTGTACGAGTAGAAATAATACGTTGAGCAATACCAAAAAACGATGTCAAGATCGGGGAAGAAATCTTTGAGCCGTCTGATACCAAGAGAGATTTCAGACAAAACTACTCTCTATCGTGCGACTCTCTAGTTCCAGCTGCAGAGCTGAATACGGAAGGTACAATTTTCTACAAGAGTGTACCACTGCTGGCGTGCGCCATTACGTCGATATCATTGGCCACAACAACCGCGCCGTTAGTTCTGCTTTCTCCAGATTAAGGAAGCGAAGGGTTATGAATGAGGGCAAGACGAATACTGAAGTCCACGGAACGATGAGCTGAGATATACGACCGTATTGACATAGTTCAGCGAATTAAAAAACAGCGGCTATGCTGGCTAGGTCATATCGTCCAAACGGATGAAAACACTCCAGCTCTGAGAGAATTCGACGGAGAAGCAGAGGAAGTGAAAGACTTCTACTTCCTTGGAAAGACTAGGTGGAGAAGGACCTGGACCTATAAAATACTCCCGATTAATGGAAGGTTTCAATTCCAAATCCAACTGTGATCAGTTCCATACTTTCAGAAAACTCTATTTGAATTCTTGAAGTCGAATAAGATCGGATCACATTTCTTTTAAACTCATAGTTAGCAGGATATATGATGGATGATGGAAGTGGAAACAAATCAGTGTCTAGCGCTCTCTTGAAAGCGAAGGTGGTTTGTGTGAGTTAGAGAGAGATAAAATGATGGTAGGAGGTAGGTAGGAAATAGAAATAGTCTAAGGAAACAGAACCAGTAAAAACTGAAAGAAAATCAGAGAGAGATAGAAATTTGAGAGTGCGAGAGAATATGTGTGTAAAAGACAGATGAGAAAGGAGATAAAATTAGTATATGGAAGGGAAGCGCATAAAATAAAAACAGAAAGAGATAGTTCGAGGAATCGTGTGTATGATTAAGGAGTAAAGAAGATATAAACAGTATGTAAAGAAAGCGCATGAAATAAAAAAATAATAAAAATAAAGAGATAATTCGATGGAGATTGCGTTAGGAGAGTTGTTTGAAAGTAATATGGGATTAAAAGAGAAAGAAATATTATAGTATATGGGAAGAAAGCGCATGAACGAAAAACTGAAGAAGAGTTCGAGGGAGATAGTTTAGGAGAGAGATTTAATTAGAGTATGGAAGTATAAAAGTAGAAATAATATAAGAGAGGGGATATCATGAGAAGAATATGCAAAAACAAGGACAAAACGGATAGTTTCCATTATATTCAATGGAGAACACTCAAAACATCTCATCCATATTTTTTAGCAAGAACAACTTATTAATAAAATTTTAAATACCATTAAAGAATTGTAACAAAAACACCTATTTCTTGTTTGTTTCCCAACCAATTATTGCCAAAACAACATTAAAAAGTCGAAAACGACTTTAACATCAACACCAAAGTACCGTTTATATTTAGATGCTTAAATTTAGTGTTTATGGAAAAGCAAAGTTTAGTCGTAAATATCGAGCGCAAATGTTGAAAGCGTTTGCGTAAGTTTGAGTGAGCACAAGACAATATGTTACATGCTTGTATGCTTTTAGGCGCTGGGGCGCAAGTACATATCTAACGGCAAAATGTGACCGAAATTTGTAATTTTGAATAGCGCCTATGGCATTGTACTTTACCTCAGCACTGTTTAACAAATAAAAATACACAATTTATACAATCCAGTTATGTGTGTGTCTATATGTGTGGCTGTTCGCATGTAAACACTTGCTGTAGGTGTTTGCAGAGCTATTTATGTGGCGAAAAAGTTGATAACAATGTAACAAGTTATTACTTCCACATTTCTTGCAGTTACATTGTTATTGTTATTTGCTCCCACACAATATTTGTCAGTCACACCAGTTTTCTATTTTTGTTGCAAAGAGCGTAAACAGGGACGGAACTTTTCGGTGAATGAAAGTGTGAATGAGAGCATTATGTATATAATATATACATATCTACTACTGAAATTATTTAAGTATATATTTAGTATTGGTTAATTTATATGCAGATGCTGTAGGCCGCTTAAGCTCTGCGAAAATATTATTTCTATTGTTATTGAAGTTTGAAAGTCAAGCTCAAGGACTTTATTAAAGATATTCATAATTGCGAACATTATACCCTGAGCAGAATACATTAAGTTTGATGCAAAGTTTGTAACACGCATAAGACAAATTCGGAGATCCTATTAAGTATATATATAAATGTTCGGCGTGACGAGCTGAGTTGGTTTAGAAAGTTCCATCGGTTTGTCTGTCCGTCGGTAAATACGCGAATTTGTTCCACAGTTTTGAAGATATCGCTCTGAAATTTTGCAAACTCTGCTCATTTGTCGGAGCCGCCGATATTTGACCACTATAGCATATAACGTGTTTCTCAATAGGTACGCTACAAAACCGATAGGGACCGCAATCGACGCCATATTTTTTCTCACTCTTTCGACATTTTTCTTCAGTAAAGTTTGCCATTTCATCTAGAAAAGATAAACGATTCAACAAAGAGTCGAAAATATTAAAATTTGCTACCGAAATTCGGAGTCAGTGATCCCAACTTTAAGAGCGCTACGTCCAATTTATAGTCGTCATAATCGTCCTGTCGGAACAACAATTGAGCGTCTAATGGAAAAATTTGAATCCACAGACAAAACAAAAATTACAAAATTTTTCCCGTGCCACTGAGACAAAGAAGTGCCCGTTAATCGATAATATTGCGGCCGCTTGTGCATCAATTGAGGAAGACCCAAATCAGTCTCTCACACGTCGTTTTCAAGCATTGGACATCTTTATGACGTCGTTGTGATGAATTTTAAGAAAAAATCTTGGCCTACATCATAACAAGATCAAATTGACGCAAGAACTGAAGAGAATCGTCGTATCTTCGTGAATTGGGCTGAGCAAGAATCATCTTCAGCGATGAGGCTCATTTCTAGCTGAATGGCTTCGTCAATAAGCAAAATATGCGTTATTGGTCTGGTAACAAACCGCACGTACTTCAAGAGTCATCATTGCATCCCGTAAAAATTACCGTTTGGTGCGGTTTATGATTAAGACCAGAACGTTACTGTAAATGGGAATCGCTACCGCTCAATGATAACCGAATATTTTTGGCCCGAATTGACTAATTAAAATCAAGTGATGGTTCATATCGGATCAATATATGCTATATTGATATGCTGTAATACAAACTGAAAGTTCGGTATCAAGTCCAGAGAGCTTTTTTGTTTAACGTAGTATCTTCACGAAATTTTCCAAAGCAAGCCTTCAGTCTTCGAGCATGTTGAAACGGACCAACTTAGCATATAGCTGCTCTGCTAATCAACAATAGCTGGCAGCTGTATCATCGGTGCGAAAATGAGCTTCGAACAAAGAGCCAACATTAAATTTTGTTTTAAAATTGGTTAAACTTTTACCGAAACGTTTTAATTGATGAAACAAGTTTACGACGATGATTGCCTATCCCGTAGCAGAGTGCACGAGTGGTTTCAACGTTTTCAATGTGGTCGTGAGGACATAAATGACGATCAACATGTGGGTCAATCAAAATCCGTGATCAACGGAAATTCCAACGAAACTGTGCGTGAATTCATCAAAAAACAGACGAAATCATCATTGAAATTCATGGAAATGGAATTGAACATGTCCAAAACATCGATTTATTGCATTTTGACCGAAAATTTGGGCTTACGGAAGGTGTGTGCACGGTTTCTTCCGCACCAACTGAATGACGACCAAAAATTGCTTAGAATCCAACATTGGAAGGACATCATTGAAGAGGTTAAAAAGGACAAAAAATTCCTTTATAATATTGTGACTGGTGGCGAAACGTGGTGTTTTCAATATGATCCCGAAACGAAACGCCAGAGTGCTGAATGGAAGGCACCGGACGAGCCGAAACCCAAAAAATCGCGCATGAAGAAGTCAAAAGTGAAGACAATGCTGATTTGTTTTCATGATTCCATGGGCATTGTCGACAAAGAATTTGTTCCATCCGGCCAAAACGTTAATGCGGTTGTCTTCCTTGGAGTTTTGAAGCGCTTGGTACGCCGTATTCGACGTGTTCTCTCTCTTGTAAGCTTTTAGCGTAAGCTTTTAGGTATTTCATGGGTTTACGGGTTTCAAAAAATCGAATTTTTTATTGTCGTATTACAACAACTTTAAAATATTGTTCTAAGTTTTCAAGTTGATCCGAGTAAAAGTTTCAGGGATACAGCCTTGGGAACTTGCGCCCTCGAGGCTAGCTAAGCCAAGAGCGCCGTCTTTATACGCCGTTTTCACGAAACTGTGTTTTTGAAGTCGGTTGGCAAGTTTACTCGAGAACTACTCAACCGATTTTTATGAAATTTTACACAGGTCTTTGAGATACAATTCTTAAAAACTTGGACGAAGGTTTTTTTTCGACTACAACTATTTGAAAAAAATTTCGCGAAATTTTAGTTTTGTTTTGTAAAAATGTTTGCCAAGAAACTAATTTTCAGTTTTTTTCCTTCGTTTAAGTTCTAAGCTAAGGTTTTTACTAAAACACATATTTTTTACTTTAGATGATTTGGTAAGGAGTTATCCTGCCCACTCGGGCGCATCTTTTTTTCAAGAAATCAACGGAAATGGCGTCGCAATAAAATTTTGTTTTTCCAAAAATGTCAGAATTTCTTTGTTAATAGTGTATGTTTGTAACAATAAAAAATTCTAATAAAATATTTCATTTCTTATGTGAGAAAAAATTCTTGAATAAAGAATGTTGTTTTACGGAAGGAAGCCCATGTAACCCCTTAAATAATTATGGGAAATAAATCTTCTTATACCCCTCATTCTTAACGTCATGCCCGGAACATTTATCCGTCAAATCCACTAAGAATATACACTAAGATCAAAACTGTCCTATTCTTTATTTCTGTCATGATTTTTATACTCTCGCAACAATGTTGCTAAGGAGAGTATTATAGTTTTGTTCACATTACGGTTGTTTGTAAGTCCTAAAACTAAAAGAGTCAGATATAGGGTTATATATACCAAAGTGATCAGGGTGACGAGTAGAGTCGAAATCCGGATGTCTGTCTGTCCGTCCGTTCGTCTGTCCGTCCGTCCGTCTGTCCGTCCGTCCGTGCAAGCTGTTACTTGAGTAAAAATTGAGATATCATGATGAAACTTGGTACACGTATTCCTTGGCTCCATAAGAAGGTTAAGTTCGAAGATGGGCAAAATCGGCCATTTGCCATGCCCACAAAATGGCGGAAACTGAAAACCTATAAAGTGTCATAACTAAGCCATAAATAAAGATATTAAAATGAAATTTGGCACAAAGGATCGCATTAGGGAGGGGCATATTTGGACGTAATTTTTTTGGAAAAGTGGGCGTGGCCCCGCCCCCTACTAAGTTTTTGTACATATCTCGGAAACTACTATAGCTATGTCAACCAAACTCTACAGAGTCGTTTTCTTCAGGCATTTCCATATACAGTTCAAAAATGGAAGAAATCGGATAATAACCACGCCCACCTCCCATACAAAGGTTATGTTGAAAATCACTAAAAGTGCGGTAACGGACTAACAAAAAACGTCAGAAACACTAAGTTTTACGGAAGAAATGGCAGAAGGAAGCTGCACCCAGACTTTTTTTAAAAATTGAAAATGGGAGTGGCGTCGCTCACTTATGGACCAAAAACCATATCTCAGGAACTACTTGACCGATTGCAATGAAATTCGGTATATAATATTTTCTTAACACCCTAATTACATGTACGAAATATGGGTGAAATCGGTTTACAACCACGCCTTCTTCCAATGTAACGCTATTTTGAATTCCATCTGATGCCTTCTCTGTATAATATATACATATGTAGTACATTAGGAACCAATGATGATAGCGGAATAAAACTTTACAAAAATACGGTATTTGAAAAATATGTAAATGACGTATAATGAAATCTCGATTATCACTTTATCATGCGAGAGTATAAAATGTTCGGTGACACCCGAACTTAGCCCTTCCTTACTTGTTATATAATAGCTTCAACCGGGTGAGCAAAAGAATAAACAAGTTGAGTATTGTAAAATGAAAAAAACGAAAGAAGAACAGTGCCAAAGAAATTTTCTGAAATAATATCCAATTAACATTATTTTCATTTCCAATTCATTATAATAACAAAAGTCGGTTGTTTTGGAAAAAAAAAGTGTTTTGTGTGTGCGGTTTGTCTTTTGCATGCTTCCTCTCTGCCCTTAGCATGCTCTAATTCATGTAGTTTTCCAGTTTGCCACACAGCAGAATTTTTATGAAACAGTTCTGAAAAAATATTGGGAAACAATAGTTGATTTCATATTATTTTCAATACTATCTCATTATAATGAAAAATGCGGCTTGGTTGACAAAAAAATTGTTGAAACTTGCGGCTAGTATGACAATTGTTTCCCATTTGCCGCTAGCACGCAGTTTGCCAAACAAAAGTCAGTGTGGTATACAAATATATTTACAGGTTGTATTTATGTATGTAACTGATATATTACTAACATAGTTATGGCTTTGTAAAACTAATACATTTAACGTATTTTAGTAAAAAATAGTAAGTTTTCAAAAGTTAATAAAAGCCAATTTGACCCTTAATTAGCGTTAACGAAAAGCCGCGAATAAACCATTAACGGAGTGAAATTTCCGAGAAATTGTTAATATCGATGTTGAGTGTTTTTATGATATTAAATTTTCTTAGACTGTTTTTATTAAAAATTAACAAGCGAATTAACGCCCTTTACTCAAAATAGCTGGAAAAATGTTATGTAACTAAAAGCGGTTATCTGATATGAAAAACTGTATCGCAAAAATTAAACAGAATTAAACAGCCCTTAAAATATAACATTTTTTAATTATTTTTTAATTCTGTATGAAAAATTGTATTTTCATATAACCTGAATTTAAAGCGAAATCTGTTGCAGAAGTTAGCTAGAGTTTCAAAATTCTTAGTAACACTATTATGTATATGGTATTGGCTAAGATAAAAGGTTCGTTTCGTTCAATGAGCGGGCAGCACTATAATTAGGTTAGGTCAGATTATATTGGCGGCCATCACGTCATACATATGTAGATATACTGGTTCTTAGTAATGTTAGATGGAGGTTTGAGTTGAAGTATTCGTCATACAGAAAGTCTTTTTGCAAACTTTAAGAATGATTTGATAACTAATTTTAGTATTTTGTCTAGTCCCTTGAACTGCGAGGCTCCTAGATATCTATTAAGAGTACTAAATAAGGCTGGACAGATACATAGGAGGACTTCCAGTGTCTCTCTCACCACTAGAATTAAATTCATATGCTTGCTGGTTAGACCTAACCCAAAAGATACACTCGTAAAAACAAGCTACTGATGCAAAAAAGTATTTTTGGTTTCGCTTTGAATAATATTCATGGAATTATTATTATAATTATCTAGACAAGGGAGCAATCAACAACAGTGACTATTTACTTAGCATTATCGAAATGCTCGACGAACGAAACTGCGGTAAAAATGAACTCAATGAAAAAAAAAACCATAAACATTGATAACTGCAGCTTCTCCATTCAGTACCTTTACATTGATCCGTCAATTTGTATGGCAGTAGATAGTGGTCTGATATCGGCAGTACCGAAAAATGTGCAATTTCTTCGGAAGGAAAGGAGGTGTACAAAATTTTAGATCGATAACTCAAAAGATGAGTCACTCATACACATATATACAGACAGACAGACAGACGGACGTGCTAAAACGACTCAGTTTATCATCCTGATCATTATACATATTTATACCCTTTTCAGCGCAGAAAAAACAACGAACTATTACATTAAGACAAAGCACCGGATAATAAATTAATGATAATGATGCTGAAATCTCATCGACTGTGTTCGGAATTGTTTTCGCAGCCACGGTATTCTCCTTACCTACCTTCGTGCATGTCTTTGTTCGGTCTCGGGCCAAGAGAAAATGCTCACCAGAAATAAATTTAGCATTGGTTAAGAGTTATTGTCCGGTAAAATGGTATCGAAATGTTGAACGTTTTCTTTAAGGGGGTATTCTGGTCTAGAAATTAAAAAAAATCGAAATTTTTTTCTTTTTTATATTTTCAAAGTATAACTATTCAAGAATATGTGTACAAGAGGATTTTTCAAAATTCAAATTATTTTTGGAGATATATGTAGGCATTTTTCTGACCCGGCATCCAAACTGGTTCGGCTGGAACTAATCGAACAAAAGACTTTACGCGAAACTTTAAACGCGTTTTTCTCAAAACTGACTTTTTCGGAACGATACCCACGATTTCTCAGGTTCTAGTTGACCGATTTACTTGAAATGTTTATAAAGTTTTCTTTATAGGCTTGTCTATGGTTGGAACTAGCCCCATCCCCAAATTTTTATTTTTATTATTTTTAAAAAATTCGAAATAGTCAGAAAAAGTGATCCAAAAAAACTCTTTTTTTCAGGCAGTCGCCATTTTGGTTTCAGATAACTAGGAGGGTTGAAATCATGGGTATGGAAATTTTTAGAGACCCCCCACCTCGTCAGCTCATAATTTTTGAAATTTTTTACTTTTTTTAGTTTTTAATTTTTTTCTGTACTCTTCTAAAATTAACAAATAACTAATAAAAAATGGATAGAAACATTATTAATTGCCTTTTTTTACGACACTTTAAAAATTACCTGAAATTCATGCTTCTAGACCAGAATACCCCCTTAAACGGTCAATTGACCTCAATGAGAATATCAAAATAGCGTCTTAATTAGCTTGAAATATGCAATAGCATCTAACTATTTCAGGTACACAGGCAGTGGCGTAGCTACAACTTCGAGCGCACGAGGCCAAGGAGTTTTTGCCGCCCCCTTTATCTACCTACCTATAAGTTTCATGTGGTGGTTCGAACAAAAATGAATTTTTACAAAATATCTTCGATATTAAGTATATAAAATTTAGGAACTAGAAGCCACGCAAATTCTGAAGTACCAAAATTCTCACAATACGGTTTTTAAGGAAATTGATAGTAAATTTACAAGACATCTTATTAAAAGCCAAAGAAAAAAAACCATTTTTGCTCTATATCTTGTACACTTTTGACACAATTTGCATGAATTTTTGCCCGAATGGAGTTTTTAAATACCATTTTTGAAAACTTGGAGAAATAAAAGTATTTTTTACATTCAAAGCATAGGGTAACTGTAAGAGCGACACGTCGCGACGACAGAGTAAAAATAAAGATACTGTTTTTTTAATAATGAGTCTTGCGGTATTTTTATTGAATTTTTTTTTTTGGTGAAATTTAAATGAATTTTTGATGACTCATGCCCAGCTCTGGACCGATGCTACGGCTGCTACTATGCCGGTCTCTTTCGACCAATTCAGCGATTTTATCGCAATTTTCGACGACAGGCCTTCCGGAGCGTGGCGCATCTTCGACCACCTCTACACCAGAACGAAAACGTTGAAACGTTGAGCATTTTTGCCTTTATTGTAGTAGTACTGTAAAATATGCCGTATTTTCTCTTTATTTTGCTCCATGTTTGCGACGCTATAACTCACGAACGACCTAAAAGAAACGACAATAAATCAAACACGTGAAATGAGCTTTCCAAAAAGGTATAGCATGACCCGATGCGACGAATAAAACTAGAACTACGCGCTTTCAGCGACAACTAGCGAAAATACCGCAAAACTTTTTTGACAACCTATTATTTAATATTTTTCATTGTTATTCGGATTATTGCATTGTGAGTGTACAACTCTTTATATTTTATAATAAATTTTGTAAAAAAATTTGTTGAAGTATTTTTCTGAATATTAAAAAGCAGCGAGATCGTTTTGCCGCCCCTAAGACGTTGCGCCCGGTTGCGCCCCCCCTAGCTACGCTACTGTACATACACAGGAACACATTTAAGATTCCTATTCAAGGTATTAAATCTTACATTTTGCCTCGGGAAGTCTAATACATATGTTTGATATATATATGTTATCCTCTATACCTCTTATTTTATGCCATTACGAACGTTATGAAAACCCGTTGAGGGCATACAATTTTTGCATACGCCCATTAATGCGCTTTAGTGACTTCGGTCAATATACCAATCAACCAGTCTACAGTGATAAGCAAGTATATTTATAGATATACAAATGTATAACAAGCAGACAAATTTCAAGGCCTGCAAAATTAAACGTTAAAATATTTACTGTTACTAGAAAAAATGTCGAGCATTTTTTACTTTTTTTAACACTTCAATATTTAATGTAAATCCATTAACGCTTGCCAAATATATACATTGTGACAAAAAAGCACTCGGAAGTTGCAATTAAATTGCCCGGGTAACTTATATTTCATAAAACTTATTTTGCTAAGTCGATATGACTGTCATTAATTACTAAGCCAAATATGAGCGCGATCTGTCTACCAGCTTGTTTATAGCAGCTGCTTAAGTCAGTGCACCGCAGTAGTGCGATGCGATACGAAGAATTTGCCTCAAATTTTGTATTTCTAACGAAATTTCGTGTACGAAATCGTTCCGAATGTTGGAAAAGGCTTATGGTGATTCAGTTTTATCAAGACCACAACACTACTAGTGGTACAAATCCTTCAAAGATGGTCTAGAGATCGTTGAAGACATGCCTTGTTCTGGACGGCCTTCGACCTCTTCAAGTGACGAAAATACTAAAAAAGTCGAGGACATGGTTGACATGCTTGAAAATCGTCAGGCAAGCGTTTGAGAGACAGCAAGAGAGCTCGACATCTCTCGCGAGTCCGTTCGAATTATATTGGTAGATATTTTGGGTATGAAACGCGTTCTTGCTAGACTTTACGATTGTGGAAGCCAAAAATGCATTGAATTATTCAACAAATTGGCTACGTGTGATTTTTTCTTGTTCCCCAGAATGAAATTGTCGTTTCGTTGACCCCGTTTTCAGTCGATATGAAGACCATCCCAAAAACTGCTTACGAAAAGTGTTTCGAGGACTTGAAACATCATTCAGTCGATCGTCATCTGGTGGGGATCACTTTGAAGGCGAAAAAATAAATATTGATGTATTATTAAAAGTTTTGCGTTTTATTTACAATGTCCGGGTACCTATTTGTCGCAATGTACATATATTTTTTTTTGGTTGAATTATCGCAATGTTCGAATAATAATTTAAGTACCATTAAATATTTCGATTTTACAAACGAGTTTAATTGAATTGAAATGTTAAATATTTGAAGAATACTTAATTGCTGTTAACAGAGCGATACAATATACGCTATGTATGGATACGTGTTAACGGTAATAACGCGTGGGCTAAATCTGCATTTCGCAACAAAATCGATCTATTTATAAAGCGGACGGTTATTTGTGGTGAAAAGTAGGTCACTTACAATAAAGTCAAGTGAAAATGGTCGTAGTCGGATCGCGGTGAGCCGGAGTAAATGGTGGCCAAGCTAAGAATGTTTTGCAATTTATTTGGTGGGATTGGCTGTATTATATATCATACATACCGAACTGCTAACGTACTGCCAGATTCGTAATTCGGACGTACACTGTCAATTGGACCGTATGAAGAAAGTCATCGAAAAGATTTGGTCCCTCTTTGACAATAGGAAAGGAATTGTGTGACAGTGAGTCGCCAGAGGATACGGGAGCTTATTGGGGAGGTTCTTATGTAACCGCCTAAACATCGAGGTGAATGAGTTAGTAATGAGATTGTCAAGAGTAGTGTATGACTGTCACTTGCAAACGTTTTCAAAATTGCAAAGTCCGTGCCTTGTCTAAACGACAAACTGACGAACTGCAAAACTCATATGTAAAACGGTAGATCGGAAATACTATATACAAAGTTTCTATTGGCACTGGAAAGAAGGGGTGGTAGAAATATTATTGGAATACTCTTATGGGGTCTCCACGATGAAATACTGGAAGAGGCCTAGATAGTGAGCGCGCAAAGTCTATTGAAATTTGCGTCAAGGATGACTACTCTTCATGGATTTCGTAAAAGATATCGACCATTTTTAGATGAGAGTTTGTAAGCGTTTTAAAGAAACCTATAAACTATGGATAAGATATTTTTGTTTCCAATTCATGTGCCAGAATATAATATATATATTAAAAAAATTCTAACAAAACACAAATTCCGGTATTCTTGGTTCATTCCATTCCAAATTGATTATCAAAAATTGTTATTTCAACTCAAAGCAGTTAGGAAGCTAATTTCCATTTAAATAATAAAAATATTTAACAATAAATAATTGTGGGTTTTATCACTTCATAGCTCGTAAAAATTTTGAAATTGGTGAAATAAACACTGTTATTATAGTCCAGTACATTTTATGAACCGAAACCAAAACAAAAAAAGAAAGCAATTGAAGAGCCACTGATTGCGCTTGAAGATGTGCTTCAGTTTCAAATAAAAATCACATTGACATATTGCTTCGCAACCAAATTAGGTGCTCGTTATTGTTGTTAAAAATTGTAATAAAATATCCGAATATCACATTTCGAAATTCCCCAGCAAGAACGAAAACACGCCATAACAACAAAGATAAATAATAACGATAATAAATACCTGTTCGCCAGAGCTTTGAGTTCAAGCAGCGTTTAGTTAATGTGGACAATTTCAATTTAAAGCGCTTTTGTCTAGTTTAAGCATCAAAATTGAACTTGTTTCCATTTCAGTTTTGAATTATGCATAGAAATTTGATTATTAACAATGATAACTTACCGCACACACACACAGCAACGAAGAATGCGAAATGTTGGCGCCAGCGTTGAGCTGTAAACGAAAACAAGAAAGGAAGAGAAGAAGAGAGATGGATTAAAATCAATTTTAGGAATGTGAAGATTAAGATTAAAGCATCTAAATTGGCTTATTAGCTGTTTGGCAAATACTAAAATGTCGATGAAGATTAGATAAACGTGAAAGATAATAAATTCACATGATCGTTTAGATCGCACGATTTCAACGCCAACAATATTTATGCACAAAGTTAGGGTAGAAGTAGATATGAATGATTTTGAGCGCTCAATATGATATAATGAAAAGCAGTAAAATATTAAAAAAATTAAAAAAGCAAGTAAGGAAAGGCTAAGTTCGGGTATAGTAGAACATTTCATGCTCTTGCTACTTTCAAAGATTAAAGCCGAGGTAATACTTTCAGGTGCGTAAGATTTGTTAGTTATATGGAGTCTAGGATGAGTTTTCACCCGATTTTAATCATTCTAAGCACAAACATGTACCGTTATGGGAAAAACACGCACCCTCTATTTTATTAAGATAACTCATATGTATGTTGGTCGATATATGTACATATGGAGTATGAAGAGGTGGGTGCATATCTTGGCTAAAGCAAGATAATGGTCCGAGTCAATGTAAGGACCTCGGAGCGTACGTACGTCTAAAACACTAGAGACATGTCATCCGTCTACCACAACATGATCGATCTGATTGGTGACTTTTCGATCATATGTAAAACTGGAGACAGCCAGGTAGCTTGAGAACTTTTTTATGCTGGAATTTAGTAGAACAGATAACCTTATTTCAGTCCCCGGCGAAGTCGATCAGCCTCAACCCATTTGGAGATGTTTCATTACTTTATTCTAACAAGGCAGCGGCACCTGCGTTAGATCGTAATCTTTAATGCGTTTGCCGTGGTCGTCATCAGAAGATTCTTGTTTCCTTTTAATTGGGCCGTTATAAGGCGGGTCCCAAGCCCAGCGCACATTATGCATGATTCACCGCCTCACTTTGGCTGGCCTACAAACGGATATTCTTCAGTTACCTGGAATATTCATGATCTAACACCGGAAGCCGTGAACTGCTTGAGCCATATGTAAAAGAATCATTTCTGGCCACTCCCAAGTGAATGTCAGATCAGAGAACTTCGCCACTTGCGTGAACTTCTATACATGACTCCATCCTCCAAGGGACGGCGTTATATCCTCAAAAAGACATTGTTTGGTGTACTCTATAGGTAGAGGAAACCATTACTCCATATTTCGTAACCAGGTCATTATGTTAAAGTCAATGGGGGACGCTATAAATCTATGTATGTTCAATAACTTTTTTGTGCCTAAGTTGGTGGATGATCTTAACTATCTTTGGTTCCAACAAGACGGCGCTAATACGACGCTCGTGTTATACAACCAACGAACCAATCAATTTATTGAAGGAAACTTTTTGTGAGCGCATTATTTAGGGCCGTCGGCTTGTGGTATATGCTCCAAGATCGTTGGGTTATACAAGTATGAATTCGCTAGTTAAGGAATGTATTCCTTATAATAGTAACAAACATCAAAACAACCTTTTGTTTCAGTAAACAGAATGCAGAAACAACCTTGAGTTAGAACAATTGAAGTGCACTGTCACTACAACAAATAATCCTAAACAAACAAGTATCAAAACAACATTGAGTTTGAATACCACAACCTTATCTTAGAACAAAGCAATTGTATCTAAGCAAGCAATATATACATATATAAACAAACCTAAACAAATAATATAATCTGTATCTTAACAAACTATCAACTAGTAATAAGTAAACATATTAGTTAGTATAAATAGAAGTAAGAACCATGTAATAAGTTAGTCTTAAGAGTATAAATAAAGAGTACACATTTCGGTGCAGCTCAAAATATATTCTTTTGACTCATTTTTACTTATGGTAAAAATTAACTCGCTAGCTTACTCAGATTAACCCGAGACGCTTGACGCCTTGGGGAGAATATTCGGCGCATTCTTGTTGTCATACGGCTTCAATTGCTAGTTGAGAATTGGACCTCTGGGCTGGAATTTTTTCCTTAACAAGCTCTTATATACATAATTAAGCTAAATTCTTGGTCATAATATCCCATGAATCCGTATTGATAGTGTATAAAAGTAAGAAAAACACTTTCCACCACAAATTCTTTAAATCATAAATTAACAGAGTTATCAAACCAAAATAAGTTATATTATGCCGTTTTTAACAAAGAGTGACTTGTTGTCGAAAATTGATGCAATCCTTCAACATATTGATGTTTCGAACTATGGTCTTTCCTCAGCTCCCTTGTAAAGAATAGAATTATATTCGTTGCTCATATTTTTGCTTGCTTTCAACAGCGTATATTGTTCAACATGTGTTATCTATAAATATGTATGTAAAATAATCACTATTCAATAGCCTCACTAAAACTTAAGAAAAGACCGACTGGCCTAAGTTTGTCTTAAAATTTTTTTGGTAGTTTAAGAAATGTGAAAATTTTGAGAATATTTGAGTAAATGTCGTTAAAAATGGTATAAGGAAACATTTACTTTTTCTATACAAGTTGTTCCTACCTATGATGTTTGATTATCAGATATTTAAGGGTGCTTTTAGAAATTTATTTTATTACAAATGTAAAACTATTAATCAATGAAAGCAATGCAAAAATCGATTTTAAGTGCTTTATGTATTGTTTTTCCGCTATGGATCTGATTCTCAGCGACTTTTTTCAGGTCTCAAAGCCCAGGAGCATGCTCGGTAAAAGGAAAGGGAATGTTATTAACTGTTGTGGTAGACGATTAATGAGAACCAAATGACAAATCGCTTTACTAGTGTATATATTATGGGGATTTGACAACTAATTAATTGATAAATAATAAATTCTTTAAACATATATTAACGTTTCAGCCTACTTCAAATTACCTACATATACATCCATGTATATTCATAAATCTCGAAATGAGATTTTGCAACAATTATTTCTTTTATTCTGCTACCGTTATTAATATAATAATTACGCTCGGAAAAAATTACATTTGAGTTGCCACACATGCAATATATACACGTGTAGAGAAAAACATGTACATATACATACATATGTAATATAATTTAATATAATTTAATTTGCAGGTAATTCGTATGAATCCCATTGCATTGATATTTTTGTTATACGGCAGAAAAAGTGAATTCTCGGTAAACAAGGTTAATATGTCATTTATGCTGTATTATGTGACACAAACAGTATACTTTTCCATTCTTTTATGATGTTTCTTTTTCAAAATATTTTCGTTATTAATTTTAATTTTTATGCGTAAATACAAATTTGTGAACGAGTGTCGTTGTATTACAAAATTGCGTTCTAGGCTCAAATTCTATGTATATTATTATAAATGAAAAAAGTTCCTTCAGATTTGCATTTTATTGGGACATAGTTAATCGATAAAAATTTTTGTTTATCGATTAAAGCTATCGTTTTCGAGTTTGGCGATAATTTTTTTTTATTATTTTTATTTACTTTGATTTCATCATAATACACGATCGATAAAATTCGATAAATGGAAATTTAATTTCTGTAAATGTATATCGATAAATAAGTAAGTGATACGAAAATTTTGTATTTATTATGTTTTTATGATAAGTTAGCGATAAAAAGCGATATTTATATTATTTATCGATTGTGGAAATTATCGACTTTTATTATTTCAGGAATTTTGTTGTTTTTGAAACAATTTTCAAGTATATTATTTATCGATTGTCGCAATTCTCGATTTTAATTTTTTCAGGCATTTTGTTGTTTTTGAAACAACTTTCAAGTATTAGTGATTTCAAAGGTTTTTTTTATTGACAAAAATTTATCGTTTTCAAGTTCGGCGAAACAATTTATTATTTTCTTATCCAGAATGGATAAGGAAGCAAAGCAAACGGATCTGGTAGTGAACGAGGGCAAGATGAAATATCTCCTGTCATCAAACAAACAGTCGTCGCACTCGCAACTTGGCTACCAAGTGACTGTTGCCAGTCGTAGCTTCGAAGTCGTAGATAATTTCGTCTATCTTGGAACCAGCATCAACAATGTTAGCCTCGAAATCCAACGCAGAATAACTCTTACGAGCAGGTGCTATTTCGCTCTCAGTAGGAAATTGAGAAGTAAAGTCCGCACTCGGAGAACAAAGACCAAACTCTACAAGTCCTCCTCATCCGCGTCTTGCTATAAGGCATGATGAGGCGACGTTACGAGTTTTCGAAAGAACGGTTTTGTGAAGGATTAGCAACGTCGAATACAGCAGTTGATGGAACAATGAGCTGTACGTGATATTCGATGACATTGACATAGTTCAGCGAACTACGAGATAGTGACTAGGAAGCAGAGGAAGACCTCCCCTTCACTGGAAAGACCAAGTGGAGAAAGACCTGGCTACAATTGGAATCTTCAGTTGCTGCCAAAAGGCGAAAAGGAAGAACGAGTGGCGCGCTGTTGTAATATCGTTTATTAAGAAATCTTAAGAGACTCTGAAAACATTAAACATAATGGGATAGGCCGCGAATAGAAGCCAATCATAACTTCCTAAATTTTTTCAATCTCGATAACCGAGATAGAAGGACCATTGAAATGAAAACTTAACAAATTTCTTAATTCTCCTTTCTGCTGTTCTTTAAATTTTAGCCCAACCTTTGGTGACCTCTGCTCGAAAAGTATTTGCGAGAAGCAGACATTTTTTATCTGTATTTTAAAGCATTATAAAAGCTGCCGTAAAGTCGCCATATTGCTCGCTTCGCTATCATTTGTTATTGTCACTATTTGTCCTTCGCGCTGAAGAAGCATTTTACAAGCAACTCACTCAGCTCAACAAATCGCTGAATGTCATGCAAAAGATTTTATGACACGGTTCAGTGAAAAAACATAAACTACGCCAACACTTGTTGTTGTTGTTTAAATATAGCAACAGTGCTGCCACTTACTGCCTTATGAATTAGCAAATATGTGTGTGCGGTTGTAATGTGTCATGTTTCGTGTGCTCGAAAGTTAAACCCTGAAATATTTATATGCGAGCATACAAAATATTATACTCTGTTTGGGTGAGGGTGTGTTACCGGTGACAGAAGCTGAAAAAGTAAATATTTGTCAACAAATAACGAAATCCCGAATGGTGTGTGGAAGTAAATAAAAGTTTTCATGTTGGAATCAAACAAGTTGATTTACATTTAATAAATTCACAAGGCCGATATTGACAAATCCTTTTAAGGGTGCCTTCGAGATGTGGAAAGCTCTTTTGACATATTTGAAAAATATGTAGAGAAAATGCGGAAGAAAAAGATAAAAAAGAGCATGTACCTAGAGTGCCCAGCCTCCTGAATTTGAAAACACTAAGAACTAAAACTTGCTTAATCTTAACCGCCTATACCGGCTTACAGATTGGGGCGTTGAGAACTGTTAATCGAGAGAAAACATAAATCTGTCTTTTCACAAAAGAAGAAATTGTACTTTCGACCTCTGGCAAATAGCTCGGAGTTATCTAGAATAAAAAACTATGCTTTAACTCCTAGCTTCGAAGGACTTTGACAGCCCTACTCTCAACGTGTTCCTTCGAGCTAGTTTTTTATCTAAGATAACTAGTTCTGCCACAAGAGCCATTACCATAAGTTGGGCTAATGACATGATCTATTGGCTCTACACAAGTGTCATCCACCCCATACTAAGGTGGAGTGCGGGGTGTACGGTGGATGTGATTATCGAAAACTGGTGTAACCGGCCTACTTGATGGGGATTGCGAGCGCAATGAAAACTACAATAACAAAGGACTTTAAGTTATCCTTGGCTTGCGGCCAATAGCCATACAAGTGGGTATAAGGCAATGCTTATGGTCAGCCGGGTCATGAAGAAGTATACACAACATTTCCATTGACCAGTAGAGAAGATTGAACCAATGTTTCTGTGACCGACAGGTCTAAAGTCGAAATCTAGGTATTCATTGACGGATCGTAGGGTGCAACAGAAAAAGGAGCGGGCTTCTTCTGTACTAATCCATACACAGAAGATATCTTCAGCCTGAATGACTACAATTCAGTTTTTTAGGTCGTAATTGTGGACATAGCAATAGGGGTCAAATGAGCTTCTGCTCTAATCAGCGGAATTATAAACATTCAAGGTATTAAGGTTATGCGTAGCGCCAATTATAAGTCTCATAAGTCGGGTAAGTTTTGCAAGCAATAACTGGACTTCTATTAGTTAACTCGCTTAATATTATTTGGATGCCCGGCCATTTTGGAATAGAAGGAAATGAAAAGGTAGAGCCGCTCGAGGACAACTGGAGGCACAACTCACCTAAGCTGTCACAGGCCATTCAATTCATTTAAGGGCGGACATCAATGTACCCTTGAGGAACACCCCTTGAGGTCTTGGAAAACAAGCGACACAGAGAATCATGTTTCATGTGAATGAATGACCACAAAGTTATTTTGTGGCGGTAGTGATGGTGGAGAGAGCAAAAATCTCCAACTTCTAGGAGCTTAGTAATATTAAAGAGTTCATCACGGGGCACCTACCCTTAAGATTCCACCTTCAGGAAATGGTAATAGTGAATTCGAATGTAGAACATGCGCCTAGAACGATGAGACCCTGGAGAATTGTCTTTGCGTATGCGTAGCCTCCAATCGGATGGGACGGTTGGAGGCTACGGCTAGCAGCTTTAAGAGATTCAAAAGCTTGTCATTCGACAGTTATTCGTCGAAATGCTCGAACGTTTCGTCAAATATTGAAGTTTCCGTGTTTTTTCTTTAAAAAAGTTGGGAACCTCGAAATAGGTCTCCTTATATAAGGTCTATCTCGAAAAATTTAAATTCGTAAACCAACTACCCCACATTTCAGAAAAGCTTTCATACATTCTCTTCTCCTCAATGAGCTGCTGAGTTTTCGGAACCTATTAACGGTTATATATGTAACTTCGGTGTAGGCGAAATAAACTTTTTTCTTGCTTTTACTTCATGCCACGTAAAACAACACCCTTTGTAAGAGTACATTGCCCTTGAAAAAAACAAAATTGCATGAGAATGCATTTTCTATGTCAGCAACCTTTATCTAACTTTCGGTCAATTACACGTAAATGGAGTAAATTTGTAAGCCGCTTTTAAAGCTGTAAGACCATTATGGTTCATCAACTTCAAACAAAGTACAAAGCAACAATATTGCAAAATAAATTCCAATAATATTTGCAAAATAAATTCCAATAATATTTCAAAAAGTAATATTTTTGATAATAATGAGCTTTGTTCAACTACAGCAGCGAATGTCGAGTGCAGCCAAGCGAAAGACACGGTGCACGCACATGTCAGTGTATATGTGTGTAGGTATCTAACTATAGATATACGCATGTGTGGGTGCATATGTACATAGGTGAAAGAGCTATCAGGCATAGATGAGGTTGAAAATAGCATAAAAGCAGGCGAATTACTCGCATGCAATGAGTGGTACAACACGTCAACATCCAATTAAATTCCGAAGTGCAGACATGCGGAGCTAAAGTCAATAAGCGTCAACATGCCCACTCACACACAAATGTACACAAATACATTAATATTCATTTGTATGGCCTGTATGACTATGATGCTTACATACATCCGTTTTTAGATCAAGTGTTGTTAGCGAAAGTTTATCTACTATTAGCAACAACACAATTTGGAGATTATTTTGCAATTTTGCCACAAGTGGTAAAATGTTGTGCGGCGAGTTTGAAACTATCATGAAAAAACAAAAGATTATGAAAAATACTGACAATAAAATGCCAAAATATAGTTTGTATTTGCAACTTAATAGAAGTTTATGCCAAAAGTAGATGAAATAAATGAAATTTTGTTTAATACTTTAATTAAAAGTTCGGTTAAATTGAAATAATAATTTGCCAGAAATTGAATTAAAATAACGAAACTCAATGTCAATTAAATTATTTAAGGAAGTGGGAATATGCGATTTTTTTTCAAATTTTTTCTCTAAAACACCCTGTGAAAATTTTTAGTTTTGTAGCGAAACGGTTTCTGAACACTACTTTCTCTTCATATAATTTTATACCAGAGCATAGTGGAGAAAAGTATTTTACTGCCGATTTTAAGCCGTACCTTTAAGAAAACTCTAAACGACTACTCCATTATCATTTCGAATATTGTCATTTGCTTAAGCATTTAAAGTACAGTTACTTAATGTCAATTCTTTAAAATCAAAGAAAAACCCATATACAATCTGCTCAAAACGGACTACGTTATCATAATATTTTTTCGTAGATTGGTACAATATTTTTTTATGTTCAAGTAAAGTTTGATCTCCATGTGTTAATTAGTACTTGTTTGGAAGCTGCTTGTTAACGACGTGGACAGCTTTTTCGGGAATTTTATCGTAGAAAAAAAAAAACGAACAACAAGTTTGCTTGAAATTTTGTGTTTCCAATGGAATAACGACTACGGATTCGATGGAAAGGATTTTAATTTGATGCAGAAGGATTTTGTGGAGTCTACTTTATCACGAACACAAGTACAAGTGCTATAACTAAGCACTAGATTACGATAAAAAAGCTCTAATTTGGCACAGTGGAGCACCAGTGGGCTAAAAGTTTTGAAAAAATTGGCGTGGCACCGCCCTCTAAAAGGCTTAAGGGGCTATACCAGTGTGAGGTATGAAAAATTATGCGATTTTCGTGAGTTTTTTTTTAAAGCAAGTACTAGATTGAATGTTTCGACGTTCTATGGACGTAATAAAGTACATATATTTTTATAAAAATATTGAAAAATAACAGAGTTATGTGCTGTCTGCGGAAGTGCCGAAAAAAAGCGCCTTAACTGCATGATTCCGGTCGAATGAGTAGCTGAAACAAAAAAATTCAAAATGTTTATTAAACCTAAATATATTTTCTATACAATGAATTACGATCTTTGAAAAATATCAAAAATTAAGAAAATAACGTAATTTTGAAAAAAAAAAATCGTTTGTTTTTTACGAAAAAAATTTTCGTTTTTATAATGCCAAATTGATAATTTTCAACCAATCAAAAAGATCGTAGTACAGTGTATAGCAAATGTATTCAACTATACCCAGTTTTAATTTGAAGTCGATCGGTTAATTTCTCGTTGAGTTACGATGTCAGCAATTTTGAAAAATGTCGTTTCGAGAAAAACGCGTTTCACTTATACTACTGTGCCCAAAAAATAAGGTGACATTTGAATTTAAGCTGCGCGCGTCGAAGGATTTGAGAATTATTTTTTTTTTTAGGTTGGTAGTACTGTATTACTGTACTGTGAATTTATGCCAAATTTCATGTCAAAATATTCATTAGTGTTTGAGATACGTGTCGTTTTGTAAGCTGCTAAAAGTGAGTTTTTCGTTTTTTGCGATGTCGAAATTTGTTGAGCAAAGAATTTGCATTAAATTTTGTTCACGGAATCAATTTTCTGCTGCGGATACGTTGAGAATGGTGCAGAAAGCCTTTGGTGATGAGGCTATGTCTAAAAAAAATGTTTACAAGTGGTATAGTGAGTTCCAAGCCGGCCGTGAACGTGTCGAAGACGAAGAGCGTCCAGGGCGACCTTCAACCTCAACCGACGAAGCTCACGTTCAACAAATCAAAGATTTGGTGTTGAAAAACCGTCGATTAACAATTAGAGACCTAGCTGATGAAGTTGGCATATCGAAAGGCTCAGCCAATACCATTTTGAAGGATGTTTTGGGCCTCAAGTGCTTCAAATCTCGACTGGTACCGAAAACATTGAATTTTTTGGTAAAAAGGCGTCGCGTTGAAGGGCTTTCCGACTACCAGGGTGTCATGAAACGCATTACAACTGGCGATGAGACTTGGATCTATGCTTACGACTCCGAAACAATCGATCAATCGAGTGAATATCGTGCCAAAAGAGAGCCGAGACCAAAAAAATCGCGCCAAAGTCGCCTAAAAATCAAGGTCATGTTGACTGTTTTCTTCGATTATCGTGGTGTTGTGCATTATGAATACCTTCCAACCGGTCCATCAGTCAACAAGGAATATTATTTGAACGTTATGCGTCGTTTGCGTAACGCTATTCGCCTAAAAAGGCCGGAATTGTTGAAAGACAATTCTTGGTTTTTACACCACGATAATGTACCCTCCCATACTGCCCTCGTAATTCGTGATGATTTCGCCAAAAATTCAACCCATATCGTTCCGCAAGCACCGTATTCACCTGATCTGGCGCTGTGCGACTTCTGGCTGTTCACCAAGCTCAAAAGACCGCTCCGGGGACAACGTTTTTATACGATAGAGGAGATTCAAGCCGCAGCGAAGACGGAACTGAAGGCCATCCCGGAAAGTGATTACAACCACTGTTTCGAAGATTGGAAAATCCGTTGGCATAAGTGAATTGCATCGGGAGGGGATTACTTTGAAGGGGATGAAATTGATTTGGAAGAATAAATAAAGAATTTTCAAAATAAATACAATGTCACTTTATTTTTTGCGCACATACTTATATGTTTGCACCTCTGAGCGGTCGCTGTTTAGAACGCTGCCATTCAAAAACTATTCAAGGTACGACCTTGCCGATTTCACAGGATATTTTTGAATATATAAACTATCGAAAAACCAAAAAAAAAAACAAATTTTTTTGAAAGTGACATACTGGTATAGCCCCTTAACGCACGTATCTGCTAAGGTATTTAAGATGTGCTAACCAAATTTGTTCGGTCTAAGTCCCTTAAGGACCATTACTGGCATTGAAAAAATGAATGAAATCGGATGATAGCCCCGCCCCGATGAAACGAGTAGGTGCTATGTGAACCGTTGTCAAAAATAAAACAATGGTCGCGGCACCGCCCACATTCAGGTGAAAAACAATGTCTCAGGACGTACTCTATCGATATTGAATTCTTGAAAACCCCACCTTTTAATACATTTTGTATATATGCTTATAATCTTATATCTATATTTTCATCGAAGGTTTATGAAACGGTGAGCTCATTTCTTGCAATTGCAGCAAAGCTTTTAATAAACTTAATTTATAACCCATCACTGTCTGCCCACTTCCGCTTAAGAGAGTATTGCCGCAGTACAAAATTTGGCTTATTGCTTATGGCAACATTACGGCAGATAGCTTTCCATGAAAAATCAACTACATACATGCACACTAAAGTGATGCGCTACGCATTTATGAGGATCGAAAGGCGAACAAACCAGTTCAATATAACAGACTGATTGAATTCTCGGCATTTGTGAATCGCCAAAGAAGAGACAACAAAGATGACAGAAAGTAGAGCACATGATCCATGACTTTAATGCCGAAAAATACGGGAATTTCATTTGAATTTTGCACTGTCACTGTCACACTGCCACGTCACATTGAGGTCTAAATTGCTGTGTGTGGGAATGCATTTCGCTGCGGATGCTGAGCTCTCAGACTCAGCTGCGCTTTTGGAATGCCAACTTCCGCATTGCCTGAAGCAACTACTGCAAATATTCTGTGTGTGAGTTTCTCTGCTTTTCCAAAGCTGTAATTTTACTTCTCGGCGCACAAAAGTAGGCAACAATTTGTAAATATTACTGAATTCCTACCAGGCAGCCATAGTACGTGGCACATATGAAGGCATTTAAGCAGAAAAGCGAAAATCAATGAAGAACCTCACGAGAAAAGCGGTTGTTGGCAACTGCCTTATTAAGTTTGCCTCTTGGTTACTAATAAACGTCAAAATTTAGCCTCACCAAAGTTATGCTAAAGAGACGAAAAGTTATGCCTGAGGTTAAGGAATCAATTTGGCACTTTTTGTTGGTTGACTGATTGCATTAAATGTTTTCGGTTGTGTGTTTGAGTTCGGTGTGTTGCTGCTGTCGTGAGTTTTGTGGTAGACTGCTATTTGACAAGCATACTTTTAGGCTGTTGCACTAATGTGATTTACGTTGGATCAAATATGTATGCTTCAATTTGGTTGATACGTACGGTAAGTGTGTTTATGTATTAAATTTGATTTAGGCGCAGTGACTAGGTTCTCTTAGTAGTAGCTTACGGTTAATGAATTGGGTGTGAAGTGTTTGTATGTGTGGCAAAATGAAAGTAATTGAGAAACATTTTTTCGGAAATAGTGTATGAGTTACATATAGTACATACATATTGTATATATATATATTTCCCTGGCTTTGATACCAGCAGATTGCAAGAGTACAAAATATTCGGTTGCACCAGAACATAGCCCTTTCTTACTTGTTATAGTTTAATTTGCTTGCAACTAAGCATCAGCGCTGACTTAAACGTATTAGTTGCTATCCGCCATTTGTTGCTAAGTTTATTTCAATCTTTTTTACTGCACGCTCCTGTTTTACAGCGAAATAAGTCAAAATTTGAAGTAGCGAACAAGGATTCTGCGACTGCAAAGCTGTTTTAGTGAGTCATAAAACTAAATAAGATAACTAAATTTCATTTATGGCTTCTGACCTTCGTGACTTTATATATTTTTTTATGTGAGCTTAACTTTATGGCTTTTGACGAGTTCTCATTGCTTTGTAGAATCTGGTGTAAACATCCAAAACGTCCACTATATTTCGGAAGGTGAAACCTTATAATGTTTTATTAGTATTTTGATTTCATTTTGGTTTAGAGAATTTCGTTTAGTTTATCTTTGCAAGATTTTCAAGTCATTTATATTTTTATACTTCAGACATTAAGCGGTGTTCATAGTGTCGCGGGTGTCTGTACTAAGCAGCTAAATTTATTAGTTTTAAAGTGGTTGTCTTTAAAGAGTTACATCCATTGTACTTGTATGTATACTACTGTGGGTAAAAAATAGTAAAATTTTTAGTTTAAACTTCATGCAAAAACCCATTCCTCAAAATATATTTTTTGCAAAGTTAGTATGACTGTCAGTGACAACACGTTGGCACAAATGTATTGAGGCCAAGGGAATCACTTTGGGGGGACGACATAGATTTTGAAGATTAATTTAAGAATTTTAAAATTATGAACAAAGCTGAACTATACATATTTTGCTCATAATATATATATAACGAATGTTATACATACATATATCTGAGAGTATTTTCGCAAAATTTTAAGTTGATCCGGCAAATAGTTTCCGAGATATCAGAAAGAATTATATGTAAGAATTTATCAACTTAGTGCTATCAGCTTCCAAAGCTTTAAACACGTTTTTCAAGAAACGTTGTTTTCAGCGATGATGTCGAATCGAACTTAAAATATCACCCCATATATTTTGTTTTTAAGCCATATTTTCACAAAAAAGTACCTTATGTTTTGAAGTGGTAATCTTATTGAAAATTAAAATTTTGACTCATCCTTTGAGCACTATTTGTATTTATCTATAATAATAATATATATTTGTTTTTGGTTTATGGATATGAGATAATTTCAAGCAGGAACTCTACCTCACTGACAGAAATTTTTTCGAATGTCCTCCTGGAGATCGGCTACGTGAAAGGGCTTCAACCTTTTTAGAAACGAATCGACGATGATTAAACGCATAAAGTTTTGTAAATGCTCCAATTTTCTCTTATTTTTTTATAAAATAACATTCTTTTTCTCCTTTATTGACGTAAACACCGCTTACGCGAATAAAATTACTCCTCAGAAAAATGCCTTAAAAGAGTTATAACCATTTAAGTCTACTAACTTACGTATTAGTAATACGCTCTTCCATAAATATGAATGAATTCAAAATCGAGTATCAACAGTCTTCGCTCTCTATTGTTCTTTTTATTTTGATCGGTTACGTTTAAAAAGAGGGAAGTTATGTTATTTTTTTCTCTGTCACTAACAGAACATTAATATAGTTGCAGCTGCGATATAAATAGTGCGAATTTATCGATAACTATGTTATCGACATTTTTAAGATTAGATGTCGTTAATATATTGTAATCGATTATTGATAATTGATAAATTTCTTCGATATTTCTAAAATTATCGACATCGTTAACATATTATAATCGATTATCTGTAATATATAGATAAGTTATCGATCAAAATTGTATCGATATTTTTAAAATTATCGATAAATATATTATAAATTTGTCGATATAATATAATATTATAATCGATTTTTTAAAACTATTCCGCAGTGAAAATAAAAATAATTAATACATTTTTACCCTCCTAGCACACTAATATCAGTTGGGTCTGACTGAAATATAAAAAAAGAAGTCGAGGATATTTTGAAGATTATCGACATCGATTATAATATGTTATCGAATATTGTGCAATTATCACAAATAACATTTTATAATCGATTTGGTCAAAGTGTTCAGTAATGAAAATAAAAAGGAATTTTGGCAATTTTGTTAATTTTTTTGCTTTGTATGTAATACAATATCTTGACTCCCAAAAATGAACTTTTTATTTACACACACACACTTTTCACTTAACACGGATGCTCTCTTTAGCTATATGTATTTCGTCACCTAAAATGAAAAAAGTAACATCCCTTTTCATAAGTTTACAGGCGAAGGAAAACCGTATAATAAAAACTACTCATACTCACAGAAAATTTTAGTCTTGGTTATAAAATGCTTATATATTGGTTATATCTGACAACGGAAGCTGAAAATCTGATGCTACATATTTTTATAATATAGTATGACATAGTGAATCGTAAACAAAAACCAACTCAATTTCGATTTTTTTGATGACATGTTGTTTTGCATTTTAGGTGACGATATTCAGGTAGAGACATTAATTTGCACGTGACGCATACTAGTTTGCGATTGCTACAGTGTCAAATGCTGTTAATGACAATGTCAGCGCGAATGCCAACAGCAAGGCAGTGTTAACTTAGTGACGACACCACTACAACTACAATTACAACTAAACAACAAGTATAAATTTGCATATTGTAATCGAGGCAAAGGAGATTATGCCAGCTGTTTGTGATTTGCTATCAATGCATCGCATCTGTTGTCTACTGAACGGATACTGAGTGATTTTGTTTAATGAAATCTATGAAGTTACGTATACGCCGTGGCTTACTTGACTGGTTGCTTACCAAGCGAATGTTAGAAGCAGTTTTTTATAACTTCCCACAATTTCTTTGCGTCCAAAAATGTGTGTAAACAAGTAAAATATTTTAGACTGAAATATTCAGTTTTTTCATAAAATTCTGGCTTCTTGAATACCCACTCCTTTAACTTTAATTTGAAGTTTTATTGCCATTATTATTTATGCAAAATTTGCTGCTCGATTCGGCATGAAAAGTACGTGTTTATGCTTTCGGAAAACTTATAACGAAAAAGAAATATTGACATACTGTCATTCCCTCGGCTGAAAATAAAGTTGAATTGGGCCACGAAGTCGCAAATTGTCTAGAAAGTTTCTGCCGCGTTCGCAGGTACACGCTTTAATTTGCCCGCGGTGTTTTGTTGTTTATGTTTTAAATATTATGGATGGTGTGCTCTCAGGCGTAATGCGCACAGGTAAATGCATATCTCACTCTAAGGGCATATGTTTTATATTTACATAAAAATACATATACAAATATACATACAATGCATATGATATATATGAGTGTATGTATAAATGCCTCAAGGGTATTTCATGCAGCATGCGCTACGAATTGCGTGGCAACCTTTCATATTATCGCTGCATGTAAAATGGGAAGTTGACTTGTAATAGGAAATGAAGCGGAAAGCAAAATGATTTTTTAATGTTTTGTGATGGGCGAATGAATGCAGGCTTCTGCGCGCATTAAGCTCTCAACTGAATGATGATCCTTTATCGATTTTCTGCTGTTGGCAATATCATTTATTGAAATTCATAGAACTTTTAGCGAAGCAATAGTAACGCTTTAAAGCCACTCGTTATTGGCGTTATGATTTTTGTAATATCATATACATATATGTACGCGCCTTGAGGCACCCTTTACTAGCATATACATATGTATGTATGTATATTGAAAGCTTCAAAACACTCAATACTGATCTTTTCGAAATTGTGCTTGAAAGTTCGTTATATGATCCTGTTTCCAAATGAAATTAACTTAGCCAGTTGCCACCTGTTTTACAATTTTGATTAACTGAATTTAAAATATAAGCCAGCATTATGACCTCAAAAAAATATAGAAAAAAATACAAAAAATATTTGTGAAGATTTGGCACCTTTTCACAATATATTTTTAAAATTAAGGTTACCACCTGTTCGAAAAGGTTCAATAAAATCAATTTTTAGAATAAAATAATACGAAAAGACGGAAATGTTATATAAATTTAAATGTGAAAATATTTTCATAAAAGATTGCCACATTTTTATAAAAATCTTACATAGTCTAATTAAATAAAATCGATAAAATTAAATGATAAATTTATATCTAAATATGAAAATATTTTCATGAGATGTTGCCATATTTTTACAAATTATTGTATTTTTATAATTTAATTGAAATTGATAAATTTAAATTAAGTATTATAACATAGACAGCTGGCAGCAGATTTAAAAAGTTACAAATATTTACAACAGAGTTGCCACACTTTTAGAAGATTTGACTAAAACGATTTTAAAATGTAAGCCAGCGCTATTATCAAAGAAAGTTTAAAAAAATAAATTTTGTTGGAAAGATTGCCACATTTTAAAAAAAATGTTGTTTCATAATCAAGGTTACCAAGAATATAATACTATATATAATTTTTCATTAAAATCTATTTAAAAACAAAATAATACAATAAGCTGAAAAAGTACAATAACAATGGTTATATTTTAATAATTTCTATGAAAGATTGCCACATTTTTACAAAAAGTTTTACAAAGTCTAATTAATAAAATTTATAAATATAAATAAAATAATTCATTATCAATATCAAGTCAAATAGATTTAAAGACTAAAAAATATTTCCGACAGGGTTGCCACCTGTTTGAAAATGTTTACAAAATTAAATTTGCACAATAAGTTAGCACCAAGAATTTGGATACGTTTAACAAAATTCAAAATTTTTGAATGGAATAATACTTTTTCAAAATCTTTTGCTATAATTATGGTTACCAACTGTTCGAAAATTTTCCAAAATGGAAAAAACACTTTTTAAACTAAATGTAGCGACAAGCTGAAAATGTTTAAAAATGGAGGTTACATTTGAAGCAATTTCTATGTGAGGTTGCCACATTTTTGCAAAAAGTTTTACAAAGTCAAATTTAATGAAATTGATAAATATAATTGTAAAATTTAGACAGCAAGCCAAATATATTTAAAAAGTCCAAAATTTTTCGGGGTGAATTGCCAACTGTTTTATTTTTTTACCAAAGATTTTATTTACCCTGTTCAAAGTAGCAAATAATGCAACAAAAAAATATTCAAAGTATATTTAGTTTAATTTTATTTTCTTTTCCCGATTACCGTAATAAAAAAATAAAAAAATTAGTCCAAAATTAGCATTTAAAGAAAAAAGGGGAGAGTTGCCACCTGTTTTATATTTTTACCAAAAATTAATGCAATAAAAAAATTATTGAAAATAAATTCATTATTTTTTCCTTTATTCCTCGAATACAGTATTAAAAAGTTAAAAAAAAAAATGTTGTCTTCAATTAGTATTAAAAAAATGTTTTGAATAACGCTGGCGTATCGCGTATTCCACCACTTCCAACTAGAGCTCGCTCAGAGTCCTCATCTTCAATACTTTAGGGCAGTAGTCCGCAAATTTAGAAAATCAAACGATTTATTTTTAATCACTTTTTAGGCCTGATTTCGGGATTAAAAATTAAATTTTCAATTTCGAGTTAATATTTTAATTAAATATTCTCAACATTGGCTTTTAAATACTATTTAATGATAATTTTGGTATTTTTGGAAGTCTTAGATATTTCCGTAGTGGCAGTTTCGAGACAATCTTTTGAAATATAAGTTGGGTATCAATGCAGGACCTTCTTGGCACGTTTTTCTTACTATTTCTGTATTTCTATCAGGCTTTTTGGTATACGTTTGGTAGCATTTTTGACTCATTTAGCATGTATCACAACCATTTCGAAAATATTTATTATTAATATTCAATGAGAAAGCCTACCGCAAAGTTTACAAAACGCCTTTTATACACATACACATATAATTATCTTCCTCTGAGTAGCATCAAACGAGTCTAAATGCTTACTCAAGCTACAGCCACTTACAGACAGACTCATTATCTTGATCATTTTCATATAACAAACCTGTATCTACCTCGCTTGTGAAAAAACTTCTATACAATAGTGCAACATGTTGCAAGAGAGTAAAAACGTTATTTACAAAAACTGGGATGATTACATTGTCCTGCCAAGAGGAATGACATCGCACATACAAAACACCAAGAATAATGAAAATATACAAAAGCAAATAGTCAAATAGCTGCATAAACTATTTGAGGCAAGCAATTGCATGAAAGTTTACACAGTATTTAGTATTGTAATCAACTTTTTCCATAAATTTGATCATTTTGCAACTTTCAACTGCAAATACAAACGGAAGCGCACTCTGAAGTTTACTATTAACTCTCGAGAACTCGCTGCGTTACCTGCCTTCGGTATAAAAATGCTTGTGTATGCGTGCGATGTGCATGCAAATGGCAAACGACAAAAAGACAAATGGTAAAGAGACGAGGAAGACAAGTGTACAAATAAATAAAAGAAGGGAATTGAAAGAAGGCGAAAGCAAATAAGATTGAATGCTCTTCCTCACTGAAAAAGTCGCCTGAAAGCGGAGGAAACTTGCCATAGATGAATAATGGCGCTGGCGCTTGCCAAAAATGATGTAACTGTAAATACTCGCACGTTGTAAATGTTATTTGATTTGGGGACGTGCGACAAGTGGCCGAATGGACGTGTGGAGACTTAAGGCTAAGCAACAGGCGGCCATTTTAAGCGCACAACTTCTTCAATTTACACCCACACACTCATATACATGTATGTAAGCTTTTCCTTAAATTCACTTGTCCTACGCCAATTAAAAGGGTTCGTGACATTTTGTGTTTACTTGGACTTAAACGGTCCCCAGGCGTTTTTGGACATGTAAGTAAATGTAAATGACTAATGCGCTTTTAATTAAATTACTTAATTTACAGGTTTATTTGCACTTGCGTAGGCGCAATATTTAATTGAAGTGTTTTTAGTTTCATATGCCTGGAAATGCTTGCGAAAATTGAGAATCTGACGATGTTGATATCAATATAAATTTAATTTATTAATAAACTGTATATTAAATACAAAAAGGTAGTCAGAATTCCAATCTAATTATGTCTTGAGATCGAAGAGCCTTTCAGTTTATTGCTTTATTAATAATAAACACAAGTGAGAGAGAGGAAAGCTTGAACTAAATGAATTGTTTTGGAAAGTAATAAAATTGAAATTGATTGAAATAAAATGACAAAAATAATTTCATCTCTGCAATCAGTAATCGCTGTTATGTGCATATTATATTCTACTTAGAAATAAAAATAAACATTTATTTCTATTTTCACAGTCTAACTATTGAAGAATTTGTCTACGGATTTTTCAAATCCAAATTGTTTGCTGAAATATTGGTATTTCGCAGACCTGGCATCCGAACTGGTTCGGCCGAAACTGAAGCTTAAAGCGCGTTTTTTCTCGAAACTGTTCCATTCAAAACGATATCCATGATTTCTCAGCTTCTATTGCGCCGATTTGCTTGAAATGTATGGGGTGTTTTCTTTATAAATTTGTCTAATGGAACTAGCCAAATACGAAAATATAAATTCTTGCTATTTTTTAAAAAAATCGAAACCATCGAAAGAAGTTTTTTTTTTTTTTTTTTTTTATTCAAGTTAAATTTACAATCTGTCTTAATGTTAATAGACAATAAGTAAATGTGCTGTTAAGGTACAAACAAATTGTGAGTGTTACTTCATTAAGTGACCCTCTGTTTAGTGACAGTATAATAAAAATAAAAATAAAATTCCAAACTACATACATACTAATTTACATAATTATTTGCTATTTTCTTTATGTTAAAATAACATAATCATCACTAGTTTGTGCTAAAGTTATGTATTTACATTACGTGCATGCGTGCTGGTTTACAAGTTCAATATGTCTTTTCTTTTTAACCTTGTTGTAGTGGGTACCTGTAGTAATGCCACTGCTAAAGGATTGGGATGGATCTCTAACCTGATTTTGTATCTTTCACTAAACTTTTTTATTTCATCTTTCACTTTGCATATTTTTAAATCTCTGTGAATAGTATGATTTGAAACATACCATGGAGCTTTTGTAATTGACCTGAGAGTTTTTGATTGAACGCGCTGTATTATTTCAATATTTGAATTGCTTGCCGTGCCCCATATTTGTATCGCATAAGTCCAAATAGGTTTGATTATGGTTTTATAAATTAGCAGTTTATTTTCAAGAGAAAGAACAGATTTTTTACCCAGAAGCCAATAAAGACTTCTCAATTTAATATTAATTTGTTCTTTTTTCGCTTTTACATGATATTTCCAGGTAAGCCTTCTATCTATGTGTAACCCCAGGTATTTCACATGATCACTAACAGGTATGGCTGTATTAAAAATTTTGATTGAAGGGCAATCACCTTTTCTTAGGGTAAAAGTAACATGGACAGATTTATCTGAATTGACTTTAATATTCCACCTCTTGAGCCAGTCTTCTAGTTGGAATAAGTAATTTTGTAGTATGTCAGAAGATTCTGAAGGTACTTTATTTGAAGTTAGGACTGCAGTGTCGTCAGCGAATATTGCTATCGTAACATCGTTGTTTTTTGGTATATCCGCTGTGAATATCGAATAAAGATATGGCCCTAAAACACTTCCCTGTGGTACGCCTGATTTTATTTTATACATACTTGAGTATTCATTTCCAACCCTGACATAAAATTGTCTATCTTTTAAATAAGATTTAATAAGAAAGAAAAAGGGAGCAGGTAAATTTTTCTTTAATTTGTAAAGCAGTCCGGGGTGCCAGACTTTATCGAATGCTTGTTGCACATCAAGGAATACACCTGAACAATATTCTTTTTGCTCTAAAGCTGACCTTATTTTATTAAACACTCTATGGCATTGTTCAGGAGTTCCGTGGTGTCTGCGAAACCCGTACTGTTGGTCCGGAATTATATTTAAATTTTCCAATACCGGTATCAGTCTTCGTAAGAGAATTCTTTCGAATACCTTTGAGAAAGCGACCAGTAGACTTATGGGGCGATACGAACTAACTAAGTTTTCGGGTTTTTTGGTTTAGCAATCATAATTATTTCTGCACATTTCCAGGCTGTAGGAAAGTGCTGAAGCCTTAGTATGGCATTGAATATAATTGTAAGAGCTCGCATGGACTTCTCCGTTAGGTGCTTTAGTACTGCGTGGTCTATCTGATCGTAGCCTGGGCTTTTTTTGTTGCTACATTTTGCCAGTTCCTCTTTCACTTCTGATAAAATAATACGCCTAATTGGAAAATCCATTTGGCATGGAGTATCCAAAAAGTGCATCACTTCCCTTTCATCAGATGCATTAATAAAATTAAATGGTGTAAATACTTCATTTAAGTACTTAGCAAACGCCTCTGCTTTATCCTCATCTGACCGATACCATGAATTGCTGGAGTCTTTTATTGGAACCTTTCTGGCTTTTGGGCGTTTGAGAAATTTTGTGGCATTCCACAGACATTCAGAGCGAGTTGCGTTAGGGCTAAGGTTGGTTAAAAAGGTTTCAAGGGAGTTGTTTTTTAACTGTTTAAGCCTTGTTTTTAAATATTTAGTAGCTCTGTTTAAAATTAATTTGTCACTTTGATTCCGGGTCCTTTGCCATATTTTCCTCAACGATCGTTTTTCCTTAATTAGGGTTTTGATTTCCGCAGGGATAAAGGTACTGTTTACTACAAAAGTATCTTGTGGAGTTGAGATAAAACCTGCTTCTACAATGACGTTGTTAAATTTTTCAACAAAGCCGTCTAATTGGTCAGTGTTTCTTAAGTTAACACTAAGATCAATATTATTGTCTAACCAGTAAGAAAATGATGGAATATTAGTACGTGGAGACACAATTTTTGGTTTACTTTGAAGAATTATAGGTGATGATTGGAGTACCGCAATTAAGGGTGAGTGATCAGAGCTTAGTTCAAAGTTTTCTTCAATTTTTAGCAAATTACTAGAGAGGCCTGAGTACACAACAAAATCTAACAGATCCGGAACTTTAGTGGGATCCAATGGCCAGTAGGTAGGCATACCGGTCGAGAGAACTGATAAATTCCTATTCATAATGCATTTAAATAGTTCGTTACCTTTCGGATTATTTAAGCGAGAGCCCCACCAAGGGTGCTTGGCGTTAAAGTCTCCTCCGAGTAAGAATGTCGAGCCGAATTCGCTAAACATATTTTCATATTCTATGCAACTGATTGTGTGTCTGGGTGGAAAGTATCCAGCGCCAATAGCTATTGATCGTGTGTTTGTTATGATTTTTATGCGTGAAATTTGCATCGAAGGTGAACAAATTTCTTTCAATGGTTCATATTTAATTTTTGAGTTAATAATCACCGCCGACCCACCTCGGGCTCTACCCCCAGGGTGGTTACAATAAACTATGTCGTATCCTCTAATTTTAAAAAATGATCTGTGTGAAAAATGAGTTTCGGAAACTAAAAATACATCTATACAATTTTTGTTAAGAAATGTTTCGATTTCGTTAATATGATTGACAATACCGTTGGCATTCCAAATTGCTATTCTTAAGTTTAGATGCATACTTTGTTCAATAAACTATTGACTATTGCTAATAAATTACTTATCTGAGCAGTCTGTGCGTTAATCATTTTCTCAATTTTTTCTAAAAATTGATCAAGGTTAGTTGTTTTTACAGCATCAGCATACGAGGCCATGTTGTTTGTTTTGCTGTTGAAAAATGAATTTTGTTTTTGCAAATTTGTGGATTCTGTGGCATTATAAACAAACGGACTCTCCATCGTGCGTGCTTTGCTAGCATTATATTTGGTTTTCAGTGACTGATGTACTTGACACCCGCGATAGTTAGCTGGATGTTCATGCTGGCAGTTTGCACATTTGGCAGGAGCATTTCTGTCTTTGGTACATTCGGTAGTGTTGTGATTAGAGCCGCATTTAACACAAGCATAAGATTTGTTACAATAACTTTTCGTGTGCCCAAACTCTTGACATCTGTGACATTATACAATGGAATTAGTTTGCTTTGGTGATACCACCTGAACGACTGCATTAACTAAGTATCTGATGTCATAAATGTTTTTGTTGTTCTTAGCTGGTTCAATATCGACGAAAAATAAGGGGAGTGGGCGTTTGTCTGCACGGCTTGTAATGTTGCTGACTCTTCTTACACGATGACCAAAATTTTCAATTTCATTCTTAATGTCTTCAATTTCAGATGTAGGATGAAGATTTTTAATCACCACCCGAAAAGATCGCTCTTGCTTGATCTGGTATGTGTGAAATTCCATATTCTTTTCATTCAAATATTTAACAAGAGAGCGGTAAGCTTCAATCGTTTTTGTAGTTATTCTTGTTTGTCCATCTGGTTGTGTTTTGTAGTAGAAATTAGCTTTGTTTATGACTTTGGAGAAAGCAAGAACCATTCCACTAATATTTGATACATTTGGTACTATGATTGGCGGTGGTCGGCGGTCGGATTCAACGCTCACTTCTTCGTTACTAATGGTTACATTGTTGTCATTGTTGTTGTCGCTTTCCTTATTACTAAGTATCTCAAACCGATTTTCGTTGTTGTTGTCAGTATCGATATCCACTCTGGCTAGTTTTCGAGAAGATGAAAGAAGGTAGTTAGGGGCTGCTCTTCGTTTACTGTTCACTGTCTGCCATCCAGTGTCAATTGTCGACATGGTTAAGCTAATTGCACTGCTTATGCACTCAAACCGCAGTCAAAGACAGTAAGAAAAATTCACTATGCGCGCACTTGTTATTCGGCTCGCTGACAATACTGCACTCGAATTAAATTAAATTTATATTTCTTTGAAATAATATATTTTAAGAAATTCATCGAAAGAAGTGGTGAAAAATTATAATTTTTTAAGGAAATTGCCATTTTGTGAAAATCTTTTTTTAACTATTCCATAAATCCAGATATTATGACACAATTTCCGAAACTAATAGAGAGCGACCGCTCGCAGAAATAAGTCAGAAAATTTTTTTAGCTCCTCCGAAGACAGCACATAGCTCGCTTGTTTTTCAATACTCAATATTTTTATGGCCCCTTAATAAATAACGAATAGAATTATTAGTAGTAAAATTATTAGTAGTAATAAGAATTGCTTTTTTTCAGATACTTTTAAATATGCTTGATATTTATGTATCCAGAATAGAATGCCACCTTAAACAAACTGTTTGAACGAATGCGTGGCTTATCTACTTTAAGTTCAACGACATGACAACTATTGATACTAGTAATTGATACTAGTAGAAACAGAACGTTATTACCTATAAATATGAGTTTTCAATGCTATATGCCATTTGCTTGCCAGTATGTATCGTAGATATTGAACTAATATGGTCGTAGAAAATTTTAGTAACTATTTGTACATCGATTTTTGTTCCTAAGCCCGTTATTGTTAATGATAATATACCATACTAAATAATTACCTCGATGAAGTATATACCTTTTCATGTCTTATAACTTCTACATAAAAAATATTGCCTACATATTAGCGCGCTATTTATTATAGTTTAGTAAAGTTTCACACCCATTACGCTATTTTAGTCATATTCTTTGTAAAGACAAAATATATTGCAATGTAACCTATAGGGATGATATGATTTCGAATTGTCGTTTCGAAATTGTGAAATTGAAAGAGAAAAGAGAAAAGAAGAGAGAAAAAGAGAAGCTCTGCATGACATACGACTTGATTTAGTTGAAAAAATTCTAAAAAATCGGGTTAATCGAATTGGTTCTTAAAGTCGTTGAAGCCATTTGATGCTATATTCGAACTTAATTGTAACGATTGTACTTCACATTTAATAGAAATCATTTGAATTTCCTTAACAATGAAATCATATCACTCTTATTGGGAAACCCTATATACATATGTAAAAAGTTTGATTTTGCAGGGAAAATTTTCATTTTATAATTTTTTATTAAAAATATTTCCTACATTTAGGATTGCTGCATTATAATGTTATTGAACAAAATACTAAAACTACAGATCTTGTATGAATTCAATACCTACATATATTGTAGACAATATAAGAAAAGAATTCAAGGTTATGCTCTGGAAGACAATACAAGTAATGAACGAAGCACCAGGCAAAAATTTTAATTTTTAACAAAGTGACAGCTTCTCACAAAAAGGTCGTGTTTTTATGACAAAAGTTATATTTTAGAGTGGCTTAAAAATAGAAACTATTATTCTTTATAATTTGATCCTGCAAAATATCAAAGTCGATAAAAGCGATCGGTCGTTTTGTAGAGATATTACGCACCACCTTTGCAAACAGCGTTTCGGCAAAAAGCCCTTATAAGTTTTGAGAACTCATATTTCCGAAACCTTTGCTGTTTGGATTAACTTAAAGTTTTCGGAGAATGTTCATAATTTTATGAATCTACAATATAACGGTGTACTGGTATAAAGTGAGCGTTAAGATACAAATGCGTCGGTAGGGAATATTTGCCGTGAACGAGCCTTAACTTTTTTCTATTTGGTTGGCATGCCATCTGTCAAACATATTCAATAACCTTACAGTCATTGAACCAACAGCATCATTTTTTCATTGTGCTGAAAATGTCAAATTTTGTACTGAAAGGTGTTCTTTTGCGAATAGCATCCATTTTTTGTTTGCATTTGAAGAAAAATGCTGCGACGTCGCACCAATAGCTTGTCGAGGCATATGGTGATCATGCTCTATTAGCAGCAAACAAGCAAGTGATGGTTTCAACGGTTCAGTGATAATGATTTGGATGTGAGAAATAAGGAAAGTGGAAAACTGCAAGTAATATACCTACGATTCCTACGTATAAGTCGAAAATTGCGTACCTGATTGGCTGTCTTATATTGCGGTTACTAAACCATGTATACAGCACAAATAAGCTATTTTACAGAAAGAAACTTTCATAAAAATTTATCTTTTTTGGTTGTGGTTTCGTCTACGTGCTCATTCTGTGACCACATAGCTTAATTGTTGTTGTTATCAATTTTGGTAACTGATTTAAAATATTCATAAAGAGGGCGCCTAGTTCTAGGCAACAATTTTTATACATTTATGGTATTACAAGATATTGAACACGAGTCAAATAGTGTACTCTGCGGACCATTAAGGAGTTGACGAAAATATATGGTACGTGCCGAAGTCATTGTTATGCGAAATTAGCTAATTTTGTTATCTCGAATACATTTTCCAAGTTTTTTTCAATGATTGTACCCTTCATCAAAAATGTTGCACCCTTTGACCCCACAGCTCTTGTGACTTTGCAATAACGGGATCAGAATGAGACTTTAAGTGCTGGTTTTGTTGGCTAATTCGTGCAAAGACAGATAATTTTTGTGACCACGAAGTGAAAGTGCCCTTATTAATGGTATATCATAGGTTTGCATGAAAGTATAACAGATGGTGGAGATGGTGTACTCGATTCCCAAATCGAAGGCGATGGAGCAGACGTTCCATTGCCTGACCATGAAGAAGTTCGAATAGCACTTATCCTTCTGAAGATTAACTAAGTGGCTGGGCTGAAGGCCGTCTTGCTGTATGGTGCAGAGGCATGGACGATGACAACATCTGATAAGTCGGCGTTATGAGTTTTCGATGATGAGCTGCACGACGCAAAATGGGTTGTCAAAAAAGTCTTGCGGTATTTTCGCTAGTTGGCGCTGAAAGCGCGTAGTTCTAGTTTTATTCGTCGCATCGGGTCATGCTATACCTTTTTGGAAAGCTCATTTCACGCGCTAACACGTGATTGATTGATTGTCGTTTCTTTTAAGTCGTTCGTGAGTTATAGCGTCGCAAACATGGAGCAAAATAAAGAGAAAATACGGCATATTTTACAGTACTACTACGATAAAGGCAAAAATACATCTCAAGCCGCCAATAAAATTTGTGCAGTTTATGGACCCGATACAGTTTCCATTTCCAACGCACAACGATGGTTTCAACATTTTCGTTCTGGTGTAGAGGTGGTCGAAGATGCGCCACGCTCCGGAAGGCCTGTCGTCGAAAATTGCGATAAAATCGCTGAATTGGTCGAAAGAGACCGGCATAGTAGCATCCGCAGCATCGGTCAAGAGTTGGGCATGAATCATCAAAAATTCATTTCAATTTCAATAAAAAAAAAAAAAATTCAATAAAAATGCAAGACCTTTATGATGAAGACATTGACATAGTTCAGTGAATTAAGAGACATTGGTTACGCTGGCTAGGTTAAGCCGTGAGAATGGATGAAAGGATTTCAGTTCTGAGAGTATTCGACGCAGACCTGCCAGGGCAAGTAGAGGGAGAGTAATACCTCCACTTTGTTGGAAAAATCAGGTGGAGAAGGATCCGGCTACATTTGACATCGCGAATTGGGGCCGAAGAGTGAAAAAGAAGGCTGACTAGCGCAATGCTGTAACCTCGGTTTCTATGCCAATAAAGAAAAAGAAGAAGATTAGCAGCCCTCTCATCCTGCTGCTACCCAAAAAAGGGGAAAATGGGCGTCTTTTGTCATTTCCACTTAACATCTTGCCACAAAAACAGTAATGGGATTTCACAGCCACGCATATTATGAAACATGTGACTCTTTTCATTCCAAAATAGACCTTTCATATCTATGGTATATATATACTATATGTATTTTTGGCTCTAAGCGTAAATTCGGCATATAATGCGGACACCTTTACCTTAGACTTATCGTATATCATACATGTGTGAGTTGGCGGCGCCTAATGGAATATTCAATTATCGGCATTCCATTATCAGTGTCCATAAAAAGCTCCTGAATTTCACATCCAAAACCGTTGACGTTTCAATTTATCACACCCAGCTAAATGTATACACATACATACATATGTAAATATTTATATTTCAATTTTCTATGCTGTGCTTTTATTAAGAACACGTACGTAAATATTTCATTAAATATGCGCACTTGTGTATTTAAGCGCATAACGGTGAAGTGTGAACACGGCCAAGTGTAAATTGTGTAGCTTGAATTGATAATGGCAGGCATTCTAAATTAACTTACCTAAAATGGCTATGAATTTCATACGCCTGAAAATATGGCATAATCGAAATTTCCGTCGGTGTAGAATTTCATACGGTTAATTTACGCTGCCAACTGTAAATATGTGCATTGGTGGGCGCGCGTTGGGCGTGAGTGGGTGTGAGTACATGTGTGACTAACGGAAATGTTTGACTTGCTTTGCTTCATATTGGCAAGTGTATATGTGATTGGCAGAAGGAAATCATAAATGACATGTTTGTGTACACCAACATACACTTATGCATACACATATATGCGTATGTATGTTTATATATCTATATTTAGTATATCCTGTTATGTCAACAATGGTAGAACTGTAATGTGTATGTATGTGAAGGTGCATATTAACAGCTGCTCTACCCTCGCAACTTTCTCTCAAGGCGATTTCTCTCATCCCAAATGTATTTTTCTCATGCTTGAAATACATTAAGCCGCCTTTCATTAGGCGAAATCAAAAATCTTTAGTTATGCCATTAATCATGGATTTTGACGCTCCCCGTTGTGGCAGGTTAAGTGAGGAAAATTGAAAAAAAGGACAAAGGGATAGTGATGGACTACTTAAAGATGTATGTAGACACGTTTGATATAAGCATAACCCTTTAGGGCTAATGAAAGAGAGTGAGAAGATTGACGAGAGTATTTGCGCACTTTCATTAAGTTTTAACTTAGTGGTAACATACAACTTGTTACATCAATAAATCTGGTGAAAAATATGTATGTAAATAAAAACATTCCCGCCGTTGTCCTTAATTCGCAATATTTTTTTTTCATGGTGGCAACTCTTTTACAAAAAATGTATGCCTTAGGTTTATATATAATAATTTCTTATATTCTTAGGTGATAACTCTGGTGAAAAGTATATGGCAAATATAAATCCCGAATTACTCTTTAATTTGCATTTTTTTTAGTTTTTTTTTACACTGGCAACTCTCAAAAAAAATTATGCCTTAAGTTTAACATATAAATTATTTTATTGGTAGGTGGTAACTTCGGTGAATAGTATGTGCAAATCGAAAACAAGCAGCCTTCCCGAAGATTACCTTAACCCGCAAAATTTTTTTACGTGACCACGGTATTCCAAAAAAAAATTGCCACTTAATATTTCTTGAGAATTTTCTGTAAAGTTAGCATTATATTGCAATGTTTCTACTTTTAATTGTTTTTCTTTAATTAGGTGGCAACTCTATTCCAAAATATGTTTCATTTGCTTAACATATAATTACTTATATTGGTAGGTGGTAACTCTGTTGAAAAATATAATGAAAATCAAAAAAAAAACATTGCCGAAGTTTTTCTTAATTAGCATATTTTTTTTAAGGTGGCTACTCTTTTCCACAAAAATGTATGCCTTAGGTATAACTTTTACTTATAGGGATAGGTAGTAACTTTGGTGAACAAAAGTCGAAATCGCACACAAGCAGCCTTTCGGAAGTCTATATTAACTCGCAATATTGTTGTTTGGGTGGCAACACTTTTCCAAAAAAAAAAAGTTGAAATTGAAAATTTCTTGAATAATTTCCGTGAAGTTTGCACAACACATAATCTGCAATATTTCTGCTTTTACTATGTTTTTTTTTTATAGTTAGGTGGCAACTCTATTTCAAAATATGTCAAATTTAATGTCGTTGTGAATACTTTTCGCAATTGTGCTGGCTTGTCTCCGTCGGCCTTTACAAATGCTACTCGAATTTTGATGCGGCGTTTTGACAGGAGTGGTTTCTTACTGCTAATTCGTTCTTAAAGTTGAGTTTTCTTGAGTCGTCTTCCTACAAGCTTTCTTGACATGTCCAGATCATATTCGTCATTAACTTCGATCATAATTTTTCTGGCTGCCTTAAAAGGATCGACTTTGCTCTTCCGTATAAACATAATACGCTAATATCGGTTTTACGTGGTCCTGATTTTTGATATTTGATCGCTTTGTTTGTATGGCAACTATATGCTATTGTGGTCCGATATCGGTGGTTACGAGAAATAAGCAGCTTATTAGGGTACAAAACGATGTTTGCTGAGTAATGTGAATGCGAGAAACTTTTGTGAATTATAGAAAGAAAAGCGATGGGAGATGTACTGCTATAGTATGAAAAATTATCAGGTAGTTATAAGTTAAATTAACTGATGGGCTTACAGATCATTCTTTATACTATTAGGTGTTTTCACTTTATTGCAAACGAAGTATTTTTAGCTGAACTTTTCACAAATTGAGTAGAAAGTGGCGTCAATTTATTTTTTATGTGTAAAATTAAATTAATTGAAAATTATTGAAAATTATTGGATTTTGGTTCAATAGCTCAAAATTTGTATAATATTATGTCAGCTGGCTCTGGGCAGGGAGATACTGAAACTCTCACTACTTCGATTGAATTTACTGCATCGCAGAAAATTCTCTTGGCGTTTCCTTCTCGGCTTTCACACCTGCGGAGGTTTCTTAGGAGAGACGAAGATGTTAAAGAAAGGTGCAGTGAGGTTTTTCACAGATGAATCGAAGTCGAGAGCTCTCCATCAACTCTACTTCCAGGCTACCACACCACTGTAGCGTCTTTCAAGCGAAGTTGGCTGCCATCAAGGTAGCAGTAGATTTACTGCATCGAAATGTAGCTTTCTTTAGAAAAGTCCATATTTCTTCAAAAACGATGTCGGTGAGACCGTTATCGCGCCACGACAACCGACTATTTGATGCCTGAAATTGAAGCTCGTTATCTCGGCGACATTTCGTCATAGTCCTACACATCGCATCAATTAAAGAATTTATCGAGAGAACACTTCGGTGAGCAGATTATTTCACGTTTTGTTCCGGTCGATTGGCCACCAAGTTTGTGTGACATCAAACCATTAGACTTTTTCTTGAGAGGATTTGTAAAGTCTAAAGTCTATATAGGACTCAATGAATGGACCATCTAAGACGTAGCCGCGGCCAACATTTCAAAGAGATAATCTTCAAAAACTAATTCGAATAATAATAAACATTCCCCATTAAATTTGAAGTTTCTGCATTTTTTTTAAGAACTAGAGAACCTCAAAGTTGATAATTTTTATACTCTCGCAACAAAGTTGCTAAGGAGAGTATTATAGTTTTGTTCACATAACGGTTGTTTGTAAGTCCTAAAACTAAAAGAGTCAGATATAGGGTTATATATACCAAAGTGATCAGGGTGACAAGTAGAGTTGAAATCCGGATGTCTGTCTATCCGTCCGTCCGTCTGTCCGTCCGTCCGTGCAAGCTGTAACTTGAGTAAAAATTGAAATATTATTATGAAACTTGGTACACGTATTTCTTGGCTCCATAAGAAGGTTAAGTTCGAAGATGGGCAAAATCGACCCTCTGCCACGCCCACAAAATGACGAAAACCTATAAAGTGTCATAACTAAGCCATAAATAAAGATATTAAAGTGAAATTTGACACAAAGGATCGCATTAGAGAGGGGCATATTTGGACGTATCTCGGAAACTACTATAGCTATGTCAACCAAACTCTACAGAGTCGTTTTTTTCAGGCATTTCCATATACAGTTCAAAAATGGAAGAAATCGGATAATAACCACGCCCACTTCCCATACAAAGGTTATGTTGAAAATCACTAAAAGTGCGTTAACGGACTAACAAAAAACGTCAGAAACACTAAATTTTACGGAAGAAATGGCAGAAAGAAGAAACACCCAGCCTTTTATTAAAAATTGAAAATGGGCGTGGCGTCGCCCACTTATGGACCAAAAACCATATCTCGGGAACTACTCCACCGATTTCAATGAAATTCGGTATGTAATATTTTCTTAGCGCCCTGATGACATGTACGAAATATAGGTGACATCGGTTCACAACCACGCCTTCTTCCAATATAACGCTATTTTGAATTCCATCTGATGCCTTATCTGTATAGTACGAGTATAAACATTAGGAACCAATGATGATAGCAGAATAAAACTTTACAAAAATACGGTATTTGAAAAATATGTAAATGACGTATAATGAAATCTCGATTATCACTTTATCGTGCGAGAGTATAAAATGTTCGGTGACACCCGAACTTAGCCCTTCCTTACTTGTTTAAATATAATATACATATGTATATATGCGGTGAAACCCAGTCTATATTTTATTTGAAGGGAAGACATTAAAATTTTCTATTTTAAGACCAAATAATTACTATTCGTAAACTTTTCAGCAATTAATTTGTTCAAATATAAATTTTAAATAAAAGCACCTTCAAACATGTTTATATTATCTGCATCTGAGGGTTAAATGCTTCCCTTAAATTCAATTTTAATTACTTCAAACGAGAAATTATTATCAAATATTATTAAACTTCGCAGCAGCATAAGACAATTCCGTAAACTAACATTTGCGATGACACAACAGCATATGCGCTAAAGGAAAATGGAAATGGTTCATAAGTATGCCTGTCGCGACTAATTTTCATTAAGCCGGAATTAAGTAAATTAGAAATTCAACCTTACTTAAGCGCAAGGGCAGCCGCCTAAATATACAACATAAATATTACATTCTATGCATTCAGAATTATGGCGACGAGCAGCAGGTACCCTAGGTAGATAAAAGCATACAAGTAATGCATTTCCATTAAGCACATAAAGCAAATACCATACATACATAAGGCTAAGCGCACACGTATGTGAATTTGTATGAGAAATTATAATTTGTTTGCTTGTACAGCTGCCGCAGCCGTTTTGCTTACAAAAATGATGGACGAGCGATTAAAGTTGATTGACAGCGACACAATAGCAGAACGTGTGAATAATCGAGCAATGAATGTCAATGCCTTGAATGCTGTTTGGCTGCTTGTGTGAAGAGGAATTAGCATGTCGAATGGTGCTCAAAGTGTAACATGTACGACATGGCGTATGAGTGATTAAAAGTTAAGTAATGCTTTATATACGTACAAATCTGAATGTCTTTGCGCGCATGTTCGTCTTGTTGGCAATAGAAGCAAAAATAGCGAAATGAGTTAGAATGTTGTTGGAAAAAGGTGTTATTGGAAAAAAGTGTTGTTGTTGCGTGCTAGTGGCTTAAAGTATCAACGTGTAGGTCGGAGTGAGCTATTTTCAGTACATATTACTTGTATGTGCTGCTTGAAGGGCGTGCGAAGTGTAAAAATGAAGTTCATCAATGCTTGTGAAAGGTTTGTGTAGTCAACTGATATTGAAAAAACATACGCAGGTCTTGCGGGCAGTATTCATTCATTAACTTTACTTTTGGTTGTCATGGCGTACGAGGAACGAAAGCTGTTGAACTGATATTTCTATAGTGGAGTTAGTATTGCAATTAGTGTGACTAACAGAGTTTCTATTTTTTAAGCAAAAAGTTCTGTTAATTAAAGCTGTTATTAGAATCTAAGTATCGGATATAATGATGCTATTGGTCCGCTTGAGAGTACCTTTACCCCAAATGAACACTCAAATAATTTAAATACTGTATATTTGTAACACTTTATAACCTAAAAATTTTCGTGAAAACTCACTCAGTTTTCTTATCAACCTTAAATTCAACGCCTCACCACGCATTCCTTTCACTTTTTCCCTTCAAAGTTTATAATATAAAAACTTTTTGCATCCAAAAAATAAATAAGGAACACACAAAATTTTCCTTCTTACGTCATAAATTTGCTGTGCTGGCGCTGCGAACAGCTGCGCCTTCGCACCGCTGCGGAAGAGTATGTGTGAAAAAAGTGTAAAGTAAATATATAAATAAAATTCCCACTTGAAATTGAATACATCGCAAGGGTGTAGCTCTTAAAAGGGTATATTAATTTGCACTGGCAAACACCCAAATTACTTTGCAAACACACAATATGATTTCTGCAACCATTAATAATAGGTATGTATTGATAATAACGGTAATTACAGACACTGCTATTTTTTTGTTATTTTTTGCAACCCGCAGGCTGCTTTTTTTCGCGCAGCCTGGGTAATTACCCAAATGGCATTCCTTATTCGACCTTCTTGGAAGCGCGCGCAAGAACGGGTGAATTGGAAAAATAAAAAAAATTAAAAAAAACTCAAGCAAAACAGTTAACTTCGGTTGCATCGAGGAATAATACCCTTCAAAGTTGCACTTCTTATAGTAAAAAAGGGTATTGAATGCCCTTAGTATTGATTTTAATAAGTCTGTTTGTAAGGCAGCTATATGCTATTGTTATCCGATTCGAATAATTTTTACCGAGATTGTAGCTCTGCCTTGGAAAATAATCTCTGCCAAATTTCGTGAAGATTTCTTCGACAAGTTAAGACAATACTCACAGAGGGACTTGAGTTTCATCTGTCAGTTTGTATGACAGACACATGATAAAGTTGTTCGATTTGAAAAATTTGTTCGACGGCAATACAAACTCCTCGAGTCATTTTTGTAAAATTTCGTGAAGATTATGTTAAATAAAAAAGTTTTTCATACAGGAGCTTGACTTTGATTGATCAGTGTGTTTGACAGCTATATGCTATAGTGGTCCGAAATCAGCGGTTCTGACAAATTAGCAGCTTCTTGGCCAGAAGAGAACTCGTACAAAATTTGAGATCGTTATTTCAAAAATTGAAAGACTAGTGACCCTATGTGCAAACAGAAAGAAGGAGGTGACTAAATCCTCGCAGTTTAACAAGCTGATATTATATATGGATGTGTGGCATATAGGGGCCGACATTTCATTCTGGATATCATAAGGTTCAGGGCAAACTTAATATACTCTGCTGAAAGTATAAAAAATTTCTATACAAGGAGAGTTCCAAAGTAAACAGTACTTTTAGAATCTATCGCTCACTAGTGGCACCATCTAAATGTCGACTGGTGCGTTAGAATCTACTACTTTTATCGATTGTCCAGTAAGAATTTCATGACATTTCATTGATTGGAAGTATAGCTATTGCGTTTTAAGTGTCAGTATGTTTGTGTTATCGGTGCGAAAATGAGCCGACATTAAATTTTGTTTTACATTTGGTAAAACTTTTACCGAAACGTTTCAATTGATGAAAGTATATGGCGATGATTGCCTATCCGGTGGCAGAGTGCACGAGTCGTTTCAATGTTTTCAAAGTGGTCGTGAGGACATAAATGACGATCAACATGTGGGCCAATCAAAATCCATGATCACCGAAATCACTGATCATCAAAAATCAGCCGAAATCATCATTGAAATTCATGGAATGGAATTGAACATCTCCAAGACATCGATTTATCGCATTTTGATCGAACATTTGGGCTTACGAAAGGTGTGTGCTCGGTTTGTTCCGCACAAATTGACTGACGACCAAAAATTGCTCTGAATCCAACATTCGAAGGACGATTATTTGATCAAAAATCACATTTTAACCATTAACCACTCCCCGTATTCACCTGATATGGCACCGTGCGACTTCTTCCATTCCGTAAAAATGCATTTGCCCATGAAAGGAAAGCGTTATGCTGACGTAAAGGCCATTCAAGAGGCTTGCACCGACATACTGGCGGGCATACCGGCCAAACTACACACTCGTTCGACATGCTTTTGGACCCTGCAAAAAGCCGTATTGAAGCAGAAGGAGACTATTTTGAATAAAATAAATTGATTTTGCCGAAAAAACCATTTGTTCTGTTTTTTTAAGTACTGTTTACTTTGGAATCCACCTTGTATAAAAAAATGTATTAAAAAACCGAATGTAACGGAAAGTTCGCGGAAATGCACATGCACAATTTTATTAAATTTTTGTTCAATTATGTATGTACGTAACCTAGTAGCGAGAGGTCCAAGTAGAGATTATTTTTTTTTGCTATAGTCTTTTTTTTGACAGGTCACGCGAGAGTAGTGTCAAGCTGTCATGTCATTTGTGTTCAGTATAGTTTGCCATTTCATCATGCAAAGACTTACGCCTGAACAACGTTTACAAATCATTCAACTTCATTACGAAAATTCACGTTCTGCAAGGAATGTGTTTCACGCGCCAATATAATCGGTATACCAAGCATACTATTCCCAAAACCATTACCCCTCTTGACACCCAGCATTCATTACTGGATAATATTCGACCGAATAGACCACGTCCAGCACGCATTGAAGAAAACATAGCAACCGTAGCTGAGAGTGTACACGAACACCGTGGTGACCGGATTCTACACGGTTCGCGAGTTGCTGACAGACGTATGGAACAATTTTGCGCATTTTAAGTTAAATTAAAAACGTATTAAAATACAACTGGTGCAAAAACTGAAGCCACTCGACCTTCCCAAGCGACATCGCTTTGCTCTATGAGCTCTTGAAAGGTTCCAAGAAGAAGGCGACTTATTATCTGCTCACATGCTCATGAGGCTTATGTGGTTAAGGAGGAATCGTTGGAAAAGAGGCAAGGTGGTGAGCTTTTTCATGGATCGGTCGAAGCTAGGAGCGGAGTTTTCTAGAAGAGCACTCCGCCGATCTTAGTTTTAGGCTACCGGACTACTGTAGTATTTTTCAGCCAGAAGTGGCCACTTTTAAGGTGGTGGTAAAAGACTGGTACGAAGATCAGCCTCTTTTAAGGAGCAGAAAGCAGAACGGCTCACTAATTGTACGTTCAAAGCCAGTCAAGGAGCGTCTGTCCTCACTAGAAGTATCATCGAGCTATTCCTCTAAAAACACCTTTTACTTAGTTACGAAAGCACCGTAAGGTGAAATTTTCAATTTAGTTTAGATGTGAAACCACAATTGGATTTTCAATTTTGGTTTGTTCTGCTAACAATTTTACTTTATTTCTTCATTTATTTCGATGCTTTGGCATAGCTAAATGATAAAATATAATATCTGTTTTCCAATTTGCATAACTTTGTGAATGTATGTATTGGTATGTGTGTGGTTGAAAATAAATGCGTGTTCATATCGTTTTCATTGCGGAATGTCTTTTTCACTCGACATAAAAATGGATTACTTGGTTTTCGTGATTACTTGCAGAACACACACACACACACACACACACATACACGCACACTACCATGTACACATAACGGTCATAAATATTCACATGCGCCTTGTTGGTTTGTCTCAAACATGGTAAGTTTATCATGGCGACCATATGTCCCTTATATCGAGTTGAGATCCATTCTAGGGGAGGCAATGCAGAGCCATATAAATTTAACAAAGTTAAATATTAATATTTTAAATTAAATTTCAGCTGCCTTTTGCAACTTTTTATTGCTTTTTCGAATGTGCATAAATATTTGATTGCCTATGTATGACTACCGTTGCAAAAAGCAAAACCTCTCTTTTGATGTTACATGGAAGCTGCGATCGAATTCAGATGGTATGTCATGGAGGGCATACCTCTATATAACACAGCGTGGTATCCGTAGTATTCCTTTGGGGATACATGAAATTCATGCCACCACAAAGAGATAAAAATGACAGATTTCATGCAAATGTGTGTGGGCGGAAAAGAAATTTCAAATATTATTTTTCTGCAATATTTAAAAAAAAAGGCTGTCTTTTGACCAATTTTATATAGCAATGAATTTAATTGATGGTTTCAACCATATTTAAAGCCTTTTTAATAGCTTTTTAGAATAGTAAATGGAGAGACTTTGCAGCTGAAGATGGATTGAAGGATCGTAAAACTACTTCGGCAAGCATACATTAATTCTTTGATTTGTTATTGATGATATAATAGATCTCGAGTAAAACTTTTGGTTCGCCAAACGCATTAAATGAAATGTTTCTTATGCTGCTTGTTTGATTCCATAATCATTAATGGGGTATTCTGGCATAAAAATAAAAAAATCTAATGAAAATCTCCACAATAAGGTTTTTCGAATTTCAAATTATTTTTGGAATTTCAGTTTTTTTTCTGACCCGCTATTGAAATAGATTCGCCAGTTCGCGGTACTCTAAAAGCGTTTTTCTTAAAACTTTTAAAACGATATCCAGTATTTCGAAGATTCTATTCAACCGATTTGTCTGATATTTCTAGAGAGTCTGCTTTTAGACTTGTCTATGTCTAGAATTATCCAAATTTCCGTTTTCGACATTTTTTAATTTGAAACTTTCGAAAAAAATTGGAACAAAAGTGTTTTTTTTCAGGCTGTCGCCATTTTGGGATACAACTTTCTCCCAATTTGACCGATTACCGATTAGTAAAATCGGCCAATGTGACATTATTCTAGATTAAATGTTGTTAGTTTTTTAGGTTTCAAATTGCTGGGAGGGCTGGAATCATTTTTAAAGACCCCCACTTCATCAGCTGTTAATTTCAGAATTTTCTTGTTTGATTCTTTTTCCGTATTCTTGTAATAAATAACTGTTAAAAATTAACTAATTAATAGTAAAAATATTAATTGCCTTTTTCCTAGCATTTTTCAAAAACATAAATGCCTCTAGATCTTTCCTTAGGGTTTCCTATGAAAAAAGTCTTGTCCTGCTCTTCCAGAACGAACGGAAGTCAGTTTTCATATAAATTATGACAAAAGAGCAACCAGAAATTTTGCTAAGTAGGTAGGACTGTTCTTAATTACTATGCCAAATATGAGCGCGATCTGTCAACCAATTTGTTTACAGCAGCTGCTTAAGTCGGTACAATGGATAAAAATATCGAACAAAGAACTTCTCTAAAATTTTGTATTTCTAACCAAAGTTCGTCCGCGGAATCGTTGCGAAACTTGGAAAAGGCTTATGGTGATTTAGTTTTATCAAAAACACAAACCTACGAGTGATACAGAGTCTTCAAAGACGGTCGAGAGATCGTTGAAGACATGCCTCGTTCCGGACGAGCTTCGACCACTTTAACTGATGAAAAAATTAGAAAAGTGCAGGATATGGTGCTTGAAGATCGTTAGGCATTTGTTAAAGAAATGGTCTGAGTGCGCGACATCTCTGGCGAGTCCGTTCGAATGATTTTGGAGGATATTTTGGGTATAAAACGCGTTCTTGCCCGACTCGTCCTAATAAATCTGAATGTTTTTCTAAGAGAGCCTCTTTGTACATGCTTAATCGTGTGAATTCTGATTCTACATTTATGGATAGCACTATAACTGCCTACGAGACATGAGCCAAAACCAAAAAAAAGACAGGTCAAAGCTCAAAATCAATGTGATGCTCATTGTTTTTTTCGATATTCGTGATTTGAGACTTGATTAATTTGATCCGGAGGGACTGACAGTCAATAAAGAGTTCTATTTGGCCGTATCAAGGCGTTTGCGTGAGAATATCCGTCGAAAACGGGCCGAATTCCACCGTATTCACCAGATTTGGTTCCGTGTGAAACTGAAATTGGCTCCGTGTGAAACTGAGTTACCCGTTTTCAGTCAATCGAATAGATATAACAGAAATCGCTGAAGGCCATCCCAAAAAGTTTTTATGAAAAGTGTTTCGAGGACTGGAAGAATCTTTGGCATAAGTGTATTACTTCTGGTGGGTATTACTTTGAAGGCCCCAAATTAATTATTGATGAATAGTTAAATATTTGGCATTTTGTTTACAATTTCTGTGTACTTTATTTTCACAATATATATCGGCTTTACTGTCTGTCCGCGAGAAAAATGTCTACGAAACGTTAAGGTTTATAGACGATTATTTTAGCCTCTCGAAACTTCTGTGTGGTAAAACACTGAGCATGTTCTTTAACTCTGACTACAAACTGTAGTTCAATGGATTCTAATCTGTACTTACAGATGCCCAAATATCTGCAAATATGAAATAAGTCTATTTGGCAACATTTTTGGTAATATTCATGGCATCTAGTAACATAGCCAACACTTCTTTATTATGGGCTTTTTGTAGAGTATTTTATCCACTCTTTCTATCTAAAGAAACTTCTCCATAAAATATAATAAAAATATCGATTATGAACACACCTCTTCATACCTTGACTGCTTTAAACCGCCTCTCACAAAAAAAAAAATAGAAAAATAGCTGCGCTCGCGGTGTAAGCCTCTCGACCTCATTTGTCTTCCTTATAGCATTTTCTTCGCCAGTAATTGCATATCGCAAATGCTTACATTCTAATATTCGTAAATTTTTTGTTTCATTCGCATGCTTGCTATATAAGTCCAACTATTCACAACGTTCATTTACAACTCACTTTGATCTCGCTCTAGTTTCGAAAGCATAAGCAATTGAAGTTCTCGTGTTGGCCAAAAACTCAATGCCGCCATTTAGCTTTAATATGATGTTTGATAAACAAATAATAAAATTTAACATTCATGCATAGGCAATGAGTTGAATGCGCACCCGAACCCCTGCCCACCGCGTAACCCAGCCAACAATAGGGCTCCTAATCCACATGGCTTATACACACGCGCTGAAGTCTCCTCAACGAGTTGGCGAATTGCCGTCTGCGCCATTTAGCTCCGCGTGCCTGCCGCTTTGTACAAGTCATGCAACTTGCTGTGACTTTGATCAAAATTCAATGTCTTGCCGGCACACGAACTGCGCTCCTGTCCCCCATAACCGCTAGACATCGTCAGTCGTTAAGGCCGCAGTGCGCTGATTGTGTTTCTGACAAATTCATCGTGCTGCAGAACATGATGCGCTGCATACGTGAATTATTAGCATAAATCTGTTTCATCATTCTTGTTGCATTATGCGCATTGATTACAGAAAAACGTACGATAAGTCATTTATAAGTTCAGCTTAGTAATCAAAAAGTCGTTACTTGTATGTTTACTACAGTGGGGTCTGCTGCATTGAATTTCGCTTAATTAAATTTACGGCAATCGCATTTCAGTAGTATTCAATTCAATTTGGTTAATTAAAATGAGTTTTATTTAATTTATTAATTAAATAAATTAATTTTCATTAAATTTATCTGAGTTGAGTAAATTGAACTGAATTTATTTCAAAAATTAAAAAAGTGAAGTTTACTCAAAAACAAATAACTGCCATTTATTTGAACTCTGCTCATTTCATTGGAACTGTATTTATTTAAAGACATTATAATTGACCGGGAATAATTTGATAAATTTTGCAATTAAAAATAATTAAAAAATACTCAATAAGTTTTTCCTTAATTGAACCTAAATTAACTCAATTAACATTTAATTAATTCCACATTGCTAAGCTAAAATATTGTTTATTCGAATTCTACTTAATTAAATGAAATTTTATTGAGGTGGATTTATTTAGAAACGTTGAACCTAAAGTAATTCGATATATTTTTTCTTAATTGAACTCAACTCAAATGATTAATAGCATAATTTAGCTTAAATAAATTCAATTGAATATGATTCAATTCTTAACTTAGTTAAACAACAGTTAATTAACTTTCGCTTAATTGAACTTAAATTATGTCAATTAAATTAAATTGTTTGGTTAATCGAATTAATTAAATTTAACTTAATTAGTCTAGATTTATTTAGAAGCATTGGACCTATACTAATTGGATGAATTTTTTCTTAATTGAACTCAACCCAAATAGTTAATAACTTAATTGAACTTAAATTTATTCAAGTGAACTTGACTCAATTATTAACTTAGTTAAAAAATATTCAATTAACTCAATTTATTTTCAATTAATACAAAATTTTGATTAATCGAATTCTACTCAATTAAATGAAATTTAGCTAGATTTATTTAGAAAAGTTGAACTTTCTATATATTATTTCTTAATTGAAGTCAATTCGATTAGTTATTATAAAAGCTTAATTGTACTCAAATTAATTCAATTGAACTTGACTCAATTATTAACTTATTTAAGAAACACTCAGTTAATTTCCGCTTAATGGAATTTACATTAACTCAATTCACTATTAATAAACAGCACTTAATGAAATTTAGTTTAACTGTACTTAAATTGACTCAATTTATTTTCAATTAATACTATATTGCTTAATTGAAATTTTGGTTAATCGAACTTAATTAACTAAATTTACTTAATTGAACTTAATTAGCACATTTAATCCCACATTGCTAAAAAATTTACTCAATTAACTTTTGATAAATCTAACTTTACTTAATTAAATTTCACTTAATTCAACTTACTTAATTTAAATTTTGCTCATCCAACCCTATTTTATTGAATTTCGTTTAATTGAACTGCATTAAAGAAATATTTGCGAATAATCGACGCTATTTCGTATAATGCTTAATTGAACATAACTGTACTGAATCAGATTTCATTAAATCGAACTAAAATTCACTAAAATCCACTAAATTTCGCTAAGGTTTATGAGGACAGTTCTATATAGAACTCTGCATAGACAAAACGCACTGTTCCTTGTTAACAATTTTTTAATTGGATTTAAATTTACTCAATTAAATTTTTCTTATTTCAACTTAATTCCATTCCATTTAGGCTAAACTCAATTAAAATTGACTTGCTATCATAAGTCAACTACTTTGCTTGAAACAATTTAGGCTCAAAAAATGCTAGCGGCCTTTTCGAAAGCATGCGATCAACTGCCAAGAATGTTTCCTTTTTAGAGTTCAAATAAACTTTTACTATTGAAAATGTTTTTAAAAAGCAAAGCAGAAATTTCAGAGAGGCTAAAACAGTTTTTCAAGGTTTCAGCTTTTGTAATTTATGGTGGGGAGTCTCCTGTAAAGGTGTTACACCGCTTCACTTCTGTGAAAAAGGCTTTAAAACTGAGGCATAAGTGTATCAGCAAGATGTTTAAAAAGACGTGGTAAAGCAGTTATACAATACTTTCTTTGGATGGAGAATATTGGATCTTCCAGCAAGAGTCTGCACCGGGCAAAATCGATCCAGTAGTGGCATAAAATATATGTATATTCCTGCTTACATATTTGCAGATATTTGGGCAACTGGAAATTCAGATTTAAGACCACTGAGCTACAGCTTGTAGTCAGAGTTGAAGAGGTCTGTGGAATACCACAAAGAAGTTTGGAGAATATCAAAACATCTTTGATTCGACAACAAAAAATAGTTGGTTCTTGTAACAGAACTTATGGCAGGACTAAGTTGTGAATTGTAAGCTGGTGTAATAAGAACCTGTACATATTAAGCTTTTTCAAAGAGAAAATATAAATTTTGAAGAAGGCATTTGTCGTGGTGACGACTTGCCAGAGACTGTCCCAGGAAAATCAACCATCAAGGATTGATATGCTAAGTTTACACGTGGTGAAATGAGCACCGAAGACGGAAACGCGATATCACTTTTGACCAAAAACAACGACGAATTGATGATTCGAAGCAGTGTTTGAAAATGTTAAAGTATAATAAGCCCCAGTTCTTCCGTTGAAATGAGATAATGGATGGAACATGGATGCATCATATCACTCCGAAGTCCAATCGAAAGTCAAGCGGGCGAAATGCACATGATGAACCCGCTACAGAGCATGAAAAAATACAAGAATAGGCTGACAAGTTTATGACGTCTGTACTTTGGGATGCGCAATAATTTTTATTGACTACCTTACTATCTTGAAAAGAGAAGGACCATTAACAGTGACTATTATATAGAGTAAGCGGACTGCATTTGAAGACAACGAAAGTGCTGTTTCACAAAGACAATACACCGTGTCACAAGACAGTGAAAAATCTATGAATTGCATGCAAATTTTTTTTGCATCTTCAAAAAAACAAAAAAAACAATAAAAAAGAAATAAAAAAAATGAAAAAGAAAATAAATGAAATAAAACTAACATAAAAAAAAACAAATAATTAAAAAAATATATAATTAATTAAAAAACTAAATTAATAATTTAAAAAAATCTTAATAATTAAACAAAAAAAATTAATTTACTATTTACTGTTCTTAGATCACAAAATAATGCTCGCTGGGAAGAAGTTTTCATTGAATGAAGAGGTGAGGCCTATTACGAAGCAATGGACAAATCGTACCACAAAAACGGTAGCGAAAAGTTAAAGGATCAGGGGAAATTGAAGCATAAAGAGAACTATGTTGCATAAAAAACAAAATTTTGCAAAAAAATGTCTTTTATTATGATATGCCGTATATTTTCCAATTGACCTGTTATAAACTATGCCAATAAACATACAGAAACCACAACCATTTTAATGGAACAAATTTAATTGTGATGATTGAGTAAACGATTGTAAAATTTGCCATATTTCATTAGCCGTGGACTACTGTATGTATTAACAAAGAAATTTAAACAGTCGTCCACATGTGTAAAGTTAAAGTTTAAGCTCCTTTTTTATCTTTCTTGAAGCAAAATAATAACATATGCTTCTACCAAAGTTTCCAAGTGCTAGAAGAAGCGCTTTATCAGTACAGATATACAATAGCTGTTGATTCGATATAGTCTGCCTAAATTAGTTGAGAATATAGTTAAGTGGAATATCCTCAATTCTGCTAACTATAACCAATAATTCAACAACAACTGATTTTATAAGGAATATTTCGTGTCTAACGCTTCTAAATAAGTTGCCAGATTTTTCTAGCATAAAAAATGCTCTGAGAAAATTACGAGGTCCTCAAAACTGCAGTAAATGGCCTCAGAGTCTATTGCAACAATTTCAATACTTAATTAGCTAAGAAAAACTATTTATAATAATTTTTAAAAAGTAGTCGTAGAAACATAATATAATTATCTTCACAATAAATTTGCCTTCATTCGCACAGGGTAAATAATTTTCGCCTCCATCACGAAGCAACTTTTTCGTTATTTTTCTCTAACTGCATGCCTCATTGTTTTCGATGTATTTTGCGTTTGCTGCTTACAGTTTTCCGACATAAATTTTTGATTTGGTTTTTCCTCTTTAATATTGCAAAATTGCTACAGTTTTCGCCTTTTTATTTTGCTCATAATGTTTTTTTGTTTCGGGTAGCGCTTTCAGTGGGGCGTCGCGCATTTTTGGGTTTTCGCATTTCGAAGGCAATGTACCGTCAATGATTTATGGCTTAGCGCTGCCACATTGATGCAATCGAATATATAACACTTGGTGTGTGTGTGTGTGTGTGTGTGTAAGTGTTTATGCTAGTTACCCAACCCTTCCAGTCGATCTTGTTCTGTGCTCGCAGCTTAAAGCTATTTGCTGCCATAGAACAAATATTTGCTTGAAAATCGGCTAAACGCCAATTCGTATTTAATGCTTAACTGCCAGCTATTTAATTAGCAAATTTCGCTTTCATTCACTTTGTTAACTACTTATTTAAGTATGCACTTTCCTAACTCTCTCTCTCTTTTTCTATTTCCTCACCCTATCCTCTATTTGTCACAGCTGAGATTTATATGCCGTCAGTGAGTGGCAAATGAAGGTCATCGCTTGTCGTCTTTCCTCTTCCTTAAAGCTGCTGTATTCGCTGCAGACGAATGGCTAAGTGCTGCATAAATAAATCTCTCGCTTGCATCTTTTATGCAAAGTGAAGGATATTTCGAGAAAGGGTAAGCAGCAACGTCACGAATATTATTTATAATTCGTTGATACTGGTTGGTTAGAAATTATCTAATTTAACAAGGCAATATTTTTTTAATGGACTTCGTCCTTTATAATGAGCGGGGAATTTAAGTAATGAGTAATTAGACACAACTTTGAGGGGAGTCGAACTTTAAGTACTTTCGCAAACCGCCAAAAAATATGGCGTCAGAAATGAGTAGGCTTTATTAGGTGAGTTTAAGTGACGGCTGTGTTGTTTTATATTTGTTTGCTTACTGACTTTTTAAAAAACCTGATATTTTGAATTGATAATTTGTGATTAAAAATTAGTTTATTTTGTTTATCTGAATTTTTCACATACATTCTGTGGCTATGTGGAATATTTCTGTATATAAAAGTCATAGATATTTTTATGACCTACAATATTCACATATAACTTTTTTCTATAGGACTCGTAGTTTTGTTGGAAATCGGAATAAAACGTTCCTAACCTTTGAAATTGCAACCACGCCCCTATTCTTTGTTTTGCCGACTACAGATCGCCTATAAAGTACTTTTCTTTGATGCTTGATGTTTTATAATTCGTTTGCGTTGGGTTTCATTCAACTGTGATTTCTTGGTTTTCAAAAATTATTCTAAAGCGCGAGGAGTGTTTTGTTACTCCTAAAAATAGGCAGTATAGTTTAATTTTTGAACCGAATAATTTATAGCTAATCCTGTATATCATTCTTCAGCCCTAATTTTACGATTCTGTTTTTGAGTAGTTTGAAACAATACCGTTAGAGACATTGTAGTCGTAGTAATTAACAGTTTCAAACCACTTTCGTATAATAGCTTGAGGTAATATGTTTAATGTAAAACCGTAATCGATTTGGAATATTAGAGTAAAGAGTTTATTATATAAGGTTCTCTGATATGTTATATTTCGAAGACTTACTAACTTCCTATTTTAAGGGAAAATAAGGCATGTTACTACTTGTCTCTTTTTGTATCTCCATTAGCGGTTTCCAAAAGTAAACATCGGAAACCCTATAAAGTATATATACAAATGATCAGTTGTATTTTGTTCGTATATTATCTTTCTATTCATTTATGTTTATACCGGCGAAGTTGTTCCTCAGATTTTGAGATCTCACTCCCAAAATACAAAGTGCATTCTAAAGTAAACAGGACTTTTTGAATCTAGCGCCCCCTGGTGGCACCATCTATATGTCGACTGGTGCGTGAGAATCTACTATCTTCATCGATTGTCCAGTGAAGATTTCATGACTTTTCATGGATTGGAAGTGAAGTTATTGCGTTTTAAGTGTCAGTATGCTTGTGTTATCGGTCCGAAAATGAGCTTCAAACAAAGAGCCAACATTAAATTTGTTTTAAAATTGGTAAAACATTTACCGAAACGTTTCAATTGTTGAAAGAAGTTTATGGTGATGATTGCCTATCCGGTAGCAGAGTGCAGGAGTCGTTTTAATGTTTTCAAAGTGGTCGTGGGGACATAAATGACGATCGACATATGGGCCAATTAAAATCCGTGATCACCGGGAATTCCGTCGAAACTGTGCGTGAATTCATCAGAAATCAGCCGAAATCATTATTGAAATTCATGGAAATGGAATATAACATCTCCAAAACATCGATTTATCACATTTTGACCCAACATTTGGGCTTACGAAAGGTGTGTGCTCGGTTTGTTCCGCACAAATTGACTGCCGACCAAAAATTGCTCAGAATCCAACATTCGAAGGACATTTTATATTTGAGCAAAAATCACATTTTAACGATTAACCACTCCACGTATTCACCAGATATGGCACCGTGCGATTTTTTCCTTTTCGGAAAAATGCATTTGTTCCTGAAAGGAAAGCGTTATGCTGACGTAGAGGCTATTCAAGAGGCTTGCACCGGCATACTGGCGGCCATACCGGCCAAAGAGCTAAAACACTCGTTCGACATGCTTTTGTACCGTGCAAAAAGCTGTATTGAAGCAGAAGGAGACTATTTTGAATAAAAGAAATTGATTTTGCCGAAAAAACCATTTGTTCTGTTTTTTTTTAAGTCCTGTTTACTTTGAAACACACCTTGTAGGTACACATTCTTTCCTCTTAAGGAAGCTGCTCATTTTTTGAAACCGCCAATATCGAAGCACTTAGTGTAAGTAAGAAACTGAACTGATCAATTATAATTAAATATTTTTATGGAAAAGACACATATAATATAAAAAAATAAAATAAAAAATATTCACGAAATCTGCTCAAGGCAAGGGCAAGGCACATTTCCGCGGAATTTGCTTGTCTTCTTGTGCTCGCTATTCGTCGAATTAATGAAAATTTCGAGCGCACGTTTTCTTTACATTATGTTCAAGTGCCAATAACACAAATAACCGCTCGAAGTAATGAAAATACTGCCGCCGTTGAGGCAAGTGTTGCTCTCTTAGAGACCGCAATTGTCGATTCCAGAACCTTCTCAAGAGTTGGGACCGTCTCAAACCATAATCTGGCGGATTTTTAAGAAAGAATTTGTGCTTGTATCAATATAAAATTGTGCTCAGTCAAGAACTGAAGCCATAAGATCACCGTAAACGTCGTGAATTTATTGATTTTGCCTTGGAACAACTTGAAAACGATAATGATTTTTTTAAGAAAACCGTCTTCTCCAATGGGGCTTATTTATACTATCGATTCTGGTGCGAAGAAAATCTACAAATTATTCATGAACAGCCCTTACATTCACCTAAATTGACAGTTTGGTGTGGTTTTTGTTCTGATGGAATCATCGGCCCATACTTCTTTCGAAATGAAGCTGGTGATACCGCTATTGTCAAGGGGGAGCAGTATAGATCGATGATAACCAATTTTTTATAACCGCGATTGGAAGAAATAAATCTTGACAACATATGATTCCGACAAAACGTGCAATAATCGAATTACTGCGAGAAAAGTATAAAGATTTGATTTTTTCAAGAAATTGTGACATTGAATAGCCTTCAACGAGTTGTGATTTAACACCATTAAACTACTTCTTGTGGGGTTATTTGAAGTCATTGGTCTTTAGCAATAAACCAGACTCTCTTCAAGCTTTAGTCAATATTGAGCGTGTTATTCGTGACACATGACTTGTTTTATTGGAAAAAGTGCTCGAAAATTGGGTTAATCGAATTCGTCCCTGCAAAAGAAGTCGTGGAGGCCATTTGAATGATATAATATTTAGAACTTACTTGTATCGCTTGCACTTCACATTTAATAAAAACACTTTTGAATTTCCTTGATAATAAGAGTGTACGTGTTTTTTTTTTTTAAGAAATCAGATCACTCTTATGGGAAAGCCCTTTATCAATCTGTCATAAACTTTGACCGACAGTAAATAAGATAAATATCTCCATAAAGAATATTTTTTCCTTTTCTACTTCCCATTTTCGAAGTTAACAATTTTTTTTTTTGTTTTAGATAGTTTTTACGTTTCTCTAACTAATTATCCATTGATAATCGGAGCATGGATTAGAGTAGCACGCTCAAGACTATAACTTGCATCAATTTAGTTGAAATAGTGAACCCCTAGTTGGAAGTTATACACATTTATCATTCCAGTTCGCATTAATCTGTGAAATTCATTTCATCTGACTTACACACTGAGAGAAATGCGACATTTCAACTTTTTAACTTAGCTTAACCTAAATTAACACACGGATTTTGTCACAGTTTTATACCGAAATGGATCTTCAGCCTTTAATTCAGCAAAATTGTTTTTGTTAAAATTATTGTGGATCTCACATAGAGAGCGGTCAATATTATTTGAAGACCGGTTTTACGAACCTCAGGTAACACGCAATTAAGTTTGGATAGATTTCTTGTAGTGGATTAAAGTCTTTCGAAGCTTTTGTGAACAAGTTGCCCGACACTGATGTGTGAAAACTCATCCGACAGTAAAGCATTGAGTTGGATACTAGGCAGAAACTTCATGACGCTGCAAGACTTTCGAACTTACTTCTAAAAACAACAAGAGTTCCACGAATAAAGTACTTCCATATTCAAGGCATAAAAATAGTAAAAATAACAATCAGTAATACATAAACATATAACAACTTATTAAACAACTCGTAAACTACAAAATATACAAAACGCACAAAGAAAGTGACATTAAAAGTTCACGCGCAACAACAAAATAATAAACGTGAGCTGAAAAACTGCATTTGTCTCGACATAACTGTTATTGTGTAGCTGCGAGAAAAGTTCAGTAAACCTTAAACATACGAAAGTCGTTAAGAAATGCATCACATGAAGTGCAATAACAGTAAATGACAGCGCGATAAGCGGAAAATTCAAAGTTACACAAGCAGCAACAGCACGACGTCAGAGCTTACGAACGAAAATAGCACAGCCAGTAATTTATGCAATGCAGAAGTTAAATATTTACCAAACACGCTGAGAGCTTCATTACATTAATGCGAACTAATTTCGGGTGAAATTTTCACGAAAAAGTGCAAACGTTTCTAGTGAAATATGCTTCTTCGGAACAAGCATGCATTATGCGTGAGTTTACATATATGTCGAAATCTATATTTTTCACGCGCACGGCACTTCAGAAGCCACGGCAACGGATATTTATGCATTCGAGCCATTTCAACATGTTTTAATTAAATTTTTTCAATTAGTGTTTTGCTTACTTTTCAACGCGAAACTGTAAGTACATTATTCGAAATGTATATTAATACCGGTGAATTTAAGTTGTTGGTGATATTTGCGTCGTAGTTTAAAAATAAATAAGATACAACGTTAACTAAAGTTCCGCCGAAGTTATAATAATCTTCACAAATAAGACAGTTTTCCATACAAGAACCTGACTTTCATAGAATTGCCCGCATGACAGCTGTAACTAGAGTGATCTGATTTTAAAAATTTCTTTGCCGACTGCACCGTTGCTTCGGACAATAATCCTTGCTAAATTTCGTGACGATATAGCTTGAAATAAAAAAGTTTCTTATACAAGGACTTGATTCAGATTGCAATTAAATTCCCCGTGTAAATGTTATTTCAAAAAAAGTTTTTTGCTAAGCTGGTAGGACTATCCTTGAATCACTATGCCAAATATGAGCGCGATCTGTCAACCAGTTTGTTTACAGCAGCTGGTTAAGGGGGTACTCTCATGTGAACGCATACATTTTACCACTTTTTAGAAACATTTTTTTAATGCGACAACAAAATTCAATCATTTTAATTTTTTAATATATTTTTATTTGTATTTTGAAATGTACAAAAAAAATTTTTTTTCCGTTTTTTACATTTTTAATATATTTTTTTTTAAATCAAAGTAGTTCCCAACAAAAACAAAAAAAAGTAGTTCATTGGTCATGATGACAGCGGCTGTGGCATGTTCATGGATTATTAGTCAGTAGTTCTGCGGCTATCGTCCCTACCAAATATAATCAATTTCATAAAAAAAAACAAAAAAATGTCGAACTTCTAAAAAATGTCACGAAAATCTTGTTTTTCCGTTAAAAATCGTTTAAAAAAAATATGAAAATATTTTTGAAAATAAACAATTCGGGTAGGGACGATAGCTATAAATGAGCAGAAGCAATCGGTTGAATACTTTTGTTTTAGGGCCATGACAGTTTCAGAAAATGATGATTCGAGAAAATGCAGACTTGTCATGGCGCCTGGTAGACAGTCTCTTACGACACGTCGGCGACTATGAGCTGTAACTTATCAAATACTATGAATTTCGGTCTGAATTTTTCACAGCATTTTTTCAATAGGTTTTGCTGTCAAAAAAATCGATTTTTCGAAGCGATTTCATGAGATTACCCCCTTAAGTCCGTACACCTCAGTAGTGTGTTGTGATTTAAACAATGGATATAAAATATCGATTAAAGAATTTGTCTAAATTTTTGTATTTGTTACCAAATTTCGTGTGCGAAATCGTTGCGAATGTTGGAAAACGCTTACGGTAATTCGGTTTTTTTCAAAAACATAAGCCTGCAAGTCGTACAAGGTCTTCAAAGACCGTCGAGAGATCGTTCATGACATGCCTCATTCTGGAGGGCCTTCGACATCTTCAAGTGACGAAAATGCTAAAAATAGTGAAGGATATGGTGCTTGAAAATCATCAGGCAAGTGTTAGAGAGATGGTAAGAGAGCTCGGCAGCTCTCGCGAGTCCGTCCGAATGAGTTTTGTGGATATTTCGGATATGCAACGTGTCCCTGCTCAACTCGCGCTGTTAAAGCTGAATTTTTTCAAAAAGAGTAGAGTTGCGTATTTCGATTCCACATTCATTGAGCGCATTATAATTGCCGATGAGTCATAGGTTTATGAGTTTGTTGTGCAAACAAGTCAAAAATCATTGGAATGGAGGAAAAAATGAGCCAAAACCAAAAACTCCAGCCCAAAGCGGCTTTAAAATCAAAGTGAGGCTCATTGTCTTTTTTCTAAATTCGTGGTTTGGTGCATCATGAAATTGTTCCAAAGCGACAGACGGTTAATAAGGAGTTCTATTTGGCCATATTGAGGAGTTTGCGTGAAACCCGTTTTCAGGCTATCAAAGAGATAAATCAAAATTCGCTGAAGGAATTGAAGGTCTTCCCAAAAAGTGCTAATGAAAGGTGTTTCGAGGACTGGAAGAATCGTTGGCTAAGTGTTATAATATATATAATGGGTTGTCAAAAAAGTCTTGCGGTATTTTTATTGAATTTTTTTTTATTGAAATTGAAATGAGTTTTTGATGACTCATGCCCAGCTCTTGACCGATGCTGCGGATGCTACTATGCCGGTCTCTTTCGACCAATTCAGCGATTTTATCGCAATTTTCGACGACAGGCCTTCCGGAGCGTGGCGCATCTTCGACCACCTCTACACCAGAACGAAAACGTTGAAACCATCGTTGTGCGGTGGAAATGGAAACTGTATCGGGTCCATAAACTGCACAAATTTTATTGGCGGCTTGAGATGTATTTTTGCCTTTATGGTAGCAGTACTGTAAAATATGCCGTTTTTTCTCTTTATTTTGCTCCATATTTGCGACGCTATAATTCACGAACGACTTAAAAGAAACGACAATCAATCAAACACGTGTTAGCGCGTGAAATGAACTTTCCAAAAAGGTATAGCATGACCCGATGCGATGAATAAAACTAGAACAACGCGCGAAAATATCGCAAGACTTTTTCGACAACCTATTATATACGAGTATATAGTATTCGACGATTTCGTCTGGGTGTTCCAAACTACGAGCTAAATTTAATATGGACTGTTGTGTATTAACACATTTGTATGCCAGATCTCAAATCCGTATTTCAAACAATTACACTCGTGAGGAGTTCAAATTCGAAGAGCAAATATGTAAAAAATATATTTTCCAATACAAATCAGATGGCTTTCTAAGAGCTGTTATGAAGTAACTACGCTATCCGCTGTTACTGTAAAATGAATGCTGTCAGTTTGCTGTCAGATAGATGTCATTCGATGACTAATGAAAGATGACTTGGCTCTTAGATGGCTTCCTTTATAAACTTACTATGGGGTAGCAGAGAGATGGATGAATAGATGAGTATTCGACCGCGACCTTAGGCCTATTGTGCTCAGAGTTGGATGCTGTCAGATGACTTTTATCAATTGCTTGTCAAATAGCTGTCAGTAAGCTGATCACTAATGTGATATGATTGGCTGTCAGATTACTCCCATCAATTATCTGCCATATGGATGTCAGATAGCTATCAGCTCATTGTTTTCGAATGGTTGTCACAACAGAGGCCAGGCTGAACCTTAAATTGGTTCATAACTGATACAAGTTTGTACCTTTTCGAACCAGTAAATTTTCAGTTAGCACTTTCAACGTGCAAACCAGTCTTTCTTCAGATGAGTTCACAGTATTTCTGTGCAAGAAAGTTGTGCGTTACGTGTAACTATAAACCACTTAATGTGCAGCAACGTCACGTTCGCGTAACCATAATCGGTTTAAACTTACGAAACTGATGACTTACTTGCAAGGAAAATTATATTAAATCTTTATAATTTTCATTATACAGAACTTCCGCGAATGTCCTGAGCCATTACACTGCAGGAAAATGGCGTATAACGGTAGCTGCGCACTGAATTTCCTTCCCACAAGTCAACATTAATTTGCGAACTTAAATGAAATGACGGCTCTGCGTGTTTATTTGGCATACTTCTTGGCTTGACTCTAGCGGTGAATGCCTCAAGCGCCGCCAGATTCTCCCAACGATTTGCTGCTGTTCATGCGTGATAAATGGCTGACGTTGAGCTCCTCAACTGCCTGATAGCCATGCTCAACGCAAGAGCTCAGGGCAAAAGTGCAGCGCCTGAGTACTTGTGTACAAACAACAATGTGGCAGCTGCAGCATGAAGAAATCAATGCGTTTCGCAGAGAATGAACCGTTACTGGGTGGAATTGATACCGGATTACAGTTTAAATGACTCTTGCCCAGCTTATGGCGCTTTTCAGTGTCTGCTGCAAGCATAATGATGCAGCCATGTTGCGTGACACCGCTGCGGCGATGCCACATTTGCGCTCGTCATTGCTGTCTGCTTCGTACAAGCCTTACAGCACTCCACCGAACGCATTGTTAAAGTGAATTAGTTTTCAACGATGGAGTGATGCAATGTCATGTAGCGTTAAAGTATTAATTAAATGCAATGCGAAATGGAAGACAGCGGAGAAATGCAGAGCGAATATTTGTTTATACTGGAGGAGAAGATAAACTCAGGCAGGAAATTCTAAAATATTTTTGTTTCTGTTCACAATTCGCTGTACGTGGCGAAATTATTAATTCTATTTGTATTTATACAAGCGTCGTCAGAAATTCGAGTGTTGATAAAATATTGGAAAAAGTACAGTTGGAGCAAAAGCTTGGCTTGTTGACAAGTTTCCGGACACTACACCAGAAAAATCAACTAACTGGCTTGCCAGGTTTAGACGAGCTGAAATGAGCACCGAAGACGGTGAACGCAATGGACATTCCAAAAGAGGTTTTTACCGACGAAAATCTTAAAAAAGTCCACAAAATAGTTTTGAGTGACCGTAAAGTGAAGTTGCTCGAGATAGCTGACACTCTGAAGATATCAACTAAACGAGTACATTATATCATATATATGTATGTACATATATATTAACGAGGATGTTGGGTTTATATGAAGTTCGTTTCAAACTCCTAGAAATGTGTGTTCAACTGTTCTTAAATCAAAATTTGTTTAGTAACGCTTACTCATAATACATAACCACGATTTAAGCATAAAAAATTCAAAAATAAATGTAAAAACATACCGCTATGAAGCTCTGCTGGGTATTTATGAAAGTAGAATGTTCAGTTTCCACAAAGTCCTGAAATAAAAATAAATAAATTATTAGCATAACTATTGAAAGACCAGGGGAATTCAATAGTATATAAATATTAAAAACCATTTAGAATAGGTAAAACAATTTTAGAAAGCTTAAAAATATGCCTGTGCTTCCAAAATAGTGAATTCGCTATTGATGCCGAATTTACGGAGCATAAGGTAGTGATCTAGAAATCTCGATATATTAAAGTTAAAGTTTATTTTGAATGTTTTATATTGAGATATTCTTCCATGTTCAACTATTTGTATAAAAACTGCGTTTTTTATGTGCTTTGGAAACATAGAATCAAGACGAATCCCGAAATATCGGGACTCAAAGTTGAAATTCCGAAATCTCGAATTGTTTGTTGTAATGCCGAGGTGGTCCCAAAATAGTGAATTCTCAATCTCGATTTCGAAATTTCAGCAGTCACAGTCGTAGTCCCGATAAACCGTAATTACGCGGGGTACCAATTTTTCGACGCAAAAAATGTGAATTTTATTTATTATATTTTATTTTGGGATAATTTTCCATTTTCAACACATTTTATAACTTAACTAATAAACACTATGTATGTGCTTTCAAAACATTTTACCTCGATGAATCCCGAAATTTCGGGACTCAAAGTGGAAATCCCGAATTGTTTGTTGTATTTTGTGCATCCAAAATATTTAATTCCCGATTGCTCTCGATATTTCAGTGATTGCTGCGGTAATTCCGAAAACCCGAAATATCGGGATATCAATTTCCTCGTTACAAAAAATATGAAATTATTGTTTTATATTGCTGTATTTTTATTTTACTGATTCTATTACTGATTTTAGTATAAAAAATTTTGAATTTCCAACGTAACCCGTCATTTCGGGATTACTACTGTCAATTGTTGGGATCAATAAAACTTTCCTTTACGAAGTATGTAGGGTTTGGTATTATAACTTAAAATGGGATACTCTTCTACATAAACCGATTTTTGAAATTTATTTATTATGTTTTATGAAGGAATATTCGTTCTATAAAATTATAAGCTTCAAAAATATTGAACAGACACATCCTGAAATTATGACACTAATCATCCCGAAACTGCTTTGAGAAGACATTTTTTCTATAAACAAAATATGACGTTATTTATGCTTAATGATTTTTACCTAATTTTGTTTAAAATATTAAATATTTAACGCAAAAATCCCGAAATTCTGCGAAGCACCGAATTTGTCTATATATTAATGTGAAATTATGTATTGCATTTTATAGTGGGGTATTCCTCTGCAATTCACTAACTATTTGAATACCTTTTTTGAGCTAACATCTGTGTATGATTCCGAAACATTGTACCCCCCATAAAATCAGAACTTTCGGTACTGAAATGGTAATCCCGAAATGCGAAAATCCCAAAACTATCCGTAGTCAAAATTTTTCGCTATGAAATGTATTAATAAACATGTTTTAAATATAGAAAAATTTTGATAATTGAAAAATTGCTTTATTCAGAGCACAAATGACAAAATTGCCATACCACTTCCTTGGGAAAAATATTTGCTTGCAGCACTTGACTACAATTCAATATCGGAAGTCAAACATGCATATAACTAAAACCTGCACAAGGCCGCTTGTAGACTAAAATATTTCCGAGAAAATAATTTAATTCTGAAATTTAAAATATAGTGGAATAACTCGAAATAAAAGCAATATTTTTGTTAGTAAATGTAACAGTTGAAGTATGTATGTATGCATGCGTGTCACTGAGCATAAACATTTACTGAGATTTCAAAAAACAAATGTTAACTTAATTACCAACTTGATTCTAGTGAAAAAGCACATCATTTACAGATTATGTGACCTTAAGAGTTTATTGGCAATTAAATTTTTTTCTTGTCGTTAAAACTCGCCTGCGATAAACTGCTGTCAAATATGGAATGTAGGATTTATAAGCTTTAATTTGGCGCAGTTTTTCTACATGCAAAGAATGCTTAATAATATTGCTCAAGGATTTTTTGTACTTTTGTATGCATATATAAACTTTTTTCTCCGTTGTGCTACGCTACAAAAACACAAAAAGAAATTGAAAATGCAAAAAGTTGTGGTAAAAATATCGTTTTTATTTCATGATTATTTTTGTTAACCTTTATGTGTGAAATATGAATTCCATCACAAACTGACTCTATGGATTTTTGTCAATTAATAAAAGAGGCACTTGATACTTTTTTGTTTTGTAATATTTTAAGAGCAAGCAATTTTGCAATTTAAAAGAATTCCATTGAGTTATGAGTCCTTGAAGTAGAGTGTGGTAAAGGCTTCATTCTAGTCGCCTTGACATCTACCCTTGTGTTCATCTGAAAAATAAAAGTCTCGGGAAAAACTGAAAGTTTTTTTCAAATGGCGGCTACTCAAAAATAAAGGTAGATCTTTTCATTGTTTTTTTAACTTTGTTAATTTTTTTTAAATATTACATATTTCGATTTTTATACTTTCGCAACAATGTTGCTAAGGAGAGTATTATAGTTTTGTTCACATAACGGTTGTTTGTAAGTCCTAAAACTAAAAGAGTCAGATATAGGGTTATATATACCAAAGTGATCAGGGTGACGAGTAGAGTCGAAATCCGGATGTCTGTCTGTCCGTCCGTCCGTGCAAGCTGTAACTTGAGTAAAAATTGAGATATCATGATGAAACTTGGTACACGTATTCCTTGGCTCCATAAGAAGGTTAAGTTCGAAGATGGGCAAAATCGGCCCACTGGCGGAAACCGAAAACCTATAAAGTGTCATAACTAAGCCATAAATAAAGATATTAAAGTGAAATTTGGCACAAAGGATCGCATTAAGGAGGGGCATATTTGGACGCAGTTTTTTTGGAAAAGTGGGCGTGGCCCCGCCCCCTACTAAGTTTTTTGTACATATCTCAGAAACTACTATAGCTATGTCAACCAAACTCTACAGAGTCGTTTTCTACAGGCATTTCTATATACAGTTCAAAAATGGAAGACATCGGATAATAACCACGCCCACCTCCCATACAAAGGTTATGTTGAAAATCACTTAAAGTCCGTTAACCGACTAACAAAAAACGTCAGAAACACTAAATTTTACAGAAGAAATGGCAGAAGAAAGCTGCACCCAGGCTTTTTTTAAAAATTGAAAGTGGGCGTGGCTTCGCCCACTTATGGACCAAAAACCATATCTCAGGAACTACTAGACCGATTTCAATGAAATTCGGTATATAATATTTTCTTAACACCCTGATGACACGTACGAAATATGGGTGAAATCGGTTAAGAACCACGCCTTTTTTCAATATAACGCTATTTTGAATTCCATCTGATGCCTTCTCTGTATAATACGAGTATATACATTAGGAACCAATGATGATAGCGGAATAAAACTTTCACAAATACGGTATTTGAAAAATATGTAAATGGCGGATAATGAAATCTCGATTATGACTTTACCATGCGAGTGTATCAAATGTTCGGTGACACCCGAACTTAGCCCTCCCTTACTTGTTACAGTTGTGATAGAGAGATATTTAATGAATATTCATGACACGACTAATTGTAAAATAAGACATTATGGCAACTGTATTGAAAAATACAGTTTCATGAAAAATGCGTATAAATTTTTAAGTAAACATGCAAATCGCGGCAGTCGTCCGCTCAACCGGTACAGTTGCCACGACACTAAAACGGCTATAACATCGGAAATAATTTTAATTTTGAAACAAACTTTTTATGAAGATATTTTTGAATATCTAAACTATGGAATTGGGAAAAAAAGTTTAATTTTTTATTAATTTCTAGACTAAAAGAGGATCCCTTAAGGGTTTACATGGGTTTACGGGCTTAAAATATCTTGTTTTTCTTATTGTCTTATAAAATTTCACAACACCTCTCGAATATTGTCCTAAGCTTCCTAGTTGATCCGAGGAATAGCTTTGGAGATACAGCCTTGAGAACTTGTGCGGTCGAGTTTAGCTAAGCTAAGTGCGCCGTCTTTAAACGCGTTTTTCTCGAAACTGTGTTTTTGAAGTCGGTTGGCAAGGTTTCTCGTGAACTACTCGACCGAACTTCATGAAATTTTGCACAGTTCTTTGAGATAGAATTCCTAAAGACTTGGACGAAGAATGTTTTTGCGATTAAAACTGTTGGAAAAAAAAAAATGTCGTGAAATTTTAATTTTTTGGTAAAAATTTCTGCCAAAAATCCAACTTTCAGTTTCTTTTCTTCGTCCTAGTTCTTAGTTAAGATTTTAGCTAAAACACGTATTTTTACATTTTAGATGATCCCGTAGGGATTTATCTGCCAACGCGGGCGCATATTTTTTTCGACGGGTCATTGGAAATCCAAAAATTTCAGAACTTCTTTGTTAATAGTGTGTGTTTGTAACAATAAAATATTCTAATAAAATATTTCATATTTTATATGAGAAAAAAATTGCTGAAAAAGGCTGGTTTTAACCCGAGGAAGCCGATGTATCCCCTTAAGTATCGAAAGTGTGAAAGCATTTTCAACATTAACAACAATTTCTATACATTCGTGGAAAGGCAGAAATAATTTAATAATAATATAACAACTTGAACTCTCCAGAATAAAAAATTCACTCCATACTTAAATTCCTTCTTAATTTGTGGTTATAATGGTCAAATCGATGGCAATAGTCTAAATTTAATTTTCATAGCCAATTTGAATAAAAAAAAATAAATATTGATGAATAATTAAATATTTCGAACCGATACTAGTGCAGAAAATGCCATAGAAAGCAGAAAATCATGTGAATGGAAATGGATATATCAACCAGAACAATGTCAAGACTTATTCGAGCTGATCTTCACATGAAGGTCTAGCAACGCTCAGTCTGTCAATATCTCAAAATTTGAGGGATTACTTCAAATATTTACCGGTGGACGTGTCTCTCATTGACTCAGCTTGTTTATGGTGATCACTCACACTCGGATATAAATACTAAATGTGGTCTTTGATGTTTCTTGCTGGGTCTTACAAACTTTCTGGACTACTTAGCATATTCTCAGCAAGGCAAATTAATAATAGTTATAATAAAATAAATATTTTAAAAACTTTATGGAAATATTACGCTGTGCCGACAGCAACTTTGGTATGTGCGCCCATAAAGAGCACGTAAATAATCAAAACAAGTAAGGAAGGGCTAAGTTCGGGTGTCACCGAACATTTTATACCCTCGCATGGTAAAGTGATAATCGAGATTTCATAATACGTCATTTACATATTTTTCAAATACCGTATTTTTGTAAAGTTTTATTCCGCTATCATCATTGGTTCCTAATGTGTATATTACACAGAGAAGGCATCAGATGGAATTCAAAATAGCGTTATGTTGGAAGAAGGCGTGGTTGTAAACCGATTTCACCTATATTTCGTACATGTCATCAGGGTGTTAAGAAAATATTATATACCGAATTTCATTGAAATCGGTTGAGTAGTTCCTGAGATATGATTTTTAGTCCATAAGTGGGCGAGGCCACGTCCATTTTCAATTTTTAAAAAAAGCCTGGGTGCAGCTTCCTTCTGCCACTTCTTCCGTAAAATTTAGTGTTTCTGACGTTTTTTGTTAGTCGGTTAACGCACTTTTAGTGATTTTGAACATAACCTTTGTATAGGAGGTGGGCGTGGTTATTATCCGATTTCTTCCATTTTTGAACTGTATATGGAAATACCTGAAGAAAACGACTCTGTAGACTTTGGTTGACATAGCTATAGTAGTTTCCGAGATATGTACAAAAACTTAGTAGGGGGCGGGGCCACGCCCACTTTTCCAAAACAATTGCGTCCAAATATGCCCCTCCCTAATGCGATCCTTTGTGCCAAATTTCACTTTAATATCTTTATTTATGGCTTAGTTATGACACTTTATAGGGTTTCGGTTTCCGCCATTTTGTGGGCGTGGCAGTTGGCCGATTTTGCCCATCTTCGAACTTAACCTTCTTATGGAGCAAAGGAATACGTGTACCAAGTTTCATCATGATATCTCAATTTTTACTCAAGTTACAGCTTGCACGGACGGACGGACAGACAGACATCCGGATTTCGACTCTACTCGTCACCCTGATCACTTTGGTATACATAACCCTATATCTGACTCTTTTAGTTATGTGAACAAAACTATAATACTCTCGTTAGCAACATTGTTGCGAGAGTATAAAAATGCAGGCGTTGGACTATTTAAAGCTCAGTAATTATGCACATTATATATATATATTTACTTGTATAATTAATGAAATAAATTGTAATATTTTTTCACCCTCCACCTTTTTATTTCACTTCCTGATGCGCGATATGAGCGCGTTGAGAGAAAACGCAAAACAAAATTTTAATCGAGATTTTTCTAAGTAATTTCCTCGCCCAGACATGACGCATATGCTCACTGCTGTGGCATTAGCAGTGCACACTTTGTACCTACACATATATAGAACAAAAGACAAACACATACGCACATATGAATGTATATAAGAAGCAGCAGGCAGCTGTTTGTATGGTTGTGCAATTTTAAGTGGGCGCTAATTATGGCGATAAAACTATTTGTGTACACATGGATTTACATACATGCTGATTAAAAGTTTTGCAATTTATTTACATGTAAACATATTTATAATTTAAAAATACTGAGTATAATAGAGGAAACAGATAAAGTTATGATAGAAAATTATAACACTGTTGCTCATGTCGTATTAAAAAAAATGTGAACTTCGGCTACACCGAAGCTAAGAATTTATATAGGCAAAAAATTGATTTCAATCATAATGACAGCTATACATTGTGACAAAAGAGCACCCAGAAAATGTAATTAAATTCTCCGGGTAAATTACGTATAAAAACATATATTTTGCTTAGTTAGTAGGACTGTCCTTAATAAATATGCCAAATATAAGCGTCATCTGTCAATCAATTTCCTTACAGCAGCTGCTTAAGTCGGTACACCGCAGTAGTGCTTTTCGATTTTTACAATGGATAAAAATATTGAAAAAATAATTTGTTTCAAATTTTGTATTTCTAAACAAATTTCGTGTGGAGAGTTATTGCGAATGTCAGAAAAGGCTCAGTCAAAAAAGCCTACGAGTGGTACAAAGCCTACAAAGACGTTGTTGAAGAACTGGCTCGTTCTGGACGATCTTCGACCTCTTCAACTAATGAAAAAATTAAAAAAAGTGATAGTGAAGAATATGTTGTTTGAAAATCATCAGGCAAGAGTAAGAGAGATTACAAAAGGGCTCGATATCTCTCGCGAGTCCGCTCGAGTGAGTTTGGTGAATGTTTTGGGTATGAATTGCGTTCTTGTTCGACTAGTCCCGATACAAATTAATTGTCTTTAAAAAGAGTATCGTAAACAAGTCTTTTTGGATATGCTTTATCGTGTGAATTCCGATCCCACATTCAAGGAGAGCATTATAACTGCCGATGAGACATGGTCTCATGAGTTTGACATGCAAACAATTCAACAATCATCGGAATGGCGGAAAAAAATGGCGGAAAAAAATGAGCCAAAACAAAAAGCCCTAGGCCAAAGCGACTCGAAAATGAAGGTGAGGTTCATTGTTTCTTTCGATATTCATGGTTTTGTGCATCATGAAATTATTCCGAAGGGACAGACGCTCAATAAGGAGTTCAATAAGCCGTATTAAGGCGTTTGCGTGAGAACATCTACGGAAACGACAGGGATTGTGGAAGAATAATTCATTGATTTTACACAATGATAATTCACCATCGCAACGAGTCGCTATTATGACCGAATTTAAAGCCAAATTGAAGTGAATACCATCGTTCAACCACTGTATTGAACAGATTTTGCTTCGTGTGATTTTGTTGTTCCCCAAATTGAACTTGCCGCTCCGTGAAACCCGTTTTCAACCGATCAGAGATATAAAACAAAATTCGCTGAAAAGTGTTTCGGGAACTGGAAAAAGCGTTGGCTTGAGGCTATTACATCTGGTGGAGATTACTTTGAAGGCGACAAAATAAATATTTATGAATAATTAAATATTTTGCGTTTTATTTACAATTTCAGGATACTTGTCACGATTTCAATAAATAAATAGCTTTCAGTTCGGTACCTCAAAAACTGTGTGATCAACGCTGATCATTTAAACATAGACAGTAATTTATAAGATTTTATAAGGTATTACAAACTTTGTAGAAAACTTAGATATTCTGTTCAGAGTATAAAACAAAAGAATAAATAATTTTTATCAAAGAATTTAATGCTAAAAAAATCTTGTGAAATTATCAAAAAAATATTTGTTATTTGAATGTTTTTCTACTTCAATTATGTCACTTAACAGGTTAACATATTTAATATTCATTCATTTATGCTTGCAGCATTGTGGTAACTAAATTAATAACGGCAATCATTAATCTCGGTTTTTCTGAAAAACAATTTCCTGTATTTAAATGCGAAGTGATAAAATTTTAATTAATGTTCACATTGAAATTCATTCGCCGTAAGGTGTGCGACGCAAATATGGGAATAGCTTTAATTGCCGGCAAATGCAATTGATTAGTTAACCAAAAAGCTATTGTCATGTCTTTACATCTCAATTAAAATAGTTTGGTTTCTGTAAATATTCAACTTATAGTTCATTTGGACAAAAAGCATTTCAGCAATACAAATAACGGTCACTACAAAAACAATAAATGCGTTTTATGCTCTATTCATTATTACTATTATGTGGCTATTACGAATTTATTATTATGATGTCAAAAACAGTTGCTTTTTCTGAATTCAGGCTTCTACGCCAAAAAGTATGCCAAAACAAATTCATGAAAAAGCAAATGTCTGTCGTTTTAGAGCAGCTCAACTGTTGCTCACTCAGTGCTGCAAATAGCAGTAAAAAAAATATATAAATATGTAGTGCTTTTTATATTTCGGAATTTGGCAACCCTAGTGTTGCAATCTGGCAACCCACAACTTTATCATATAATTTGATATTTATATTGTTACACATACTCACAACGTTTTTAGATATGTGTGCTATTTGTGTTGCTTACAGTAACTTCAAATATTCAGCTCGTACAAAAAATTAAATTAATTGGCGCACATTTTTGAGATTATTTTTTTGGAAAAACAAGAAATATCGCAACCATAACACTGGAGCAACGCATAGCGGTAAATTATGAGTGGTATGCAACCATATGTTTGCCAGTTGTCTTTTAAGAAATTATAGCGAATATTTTGAAAAGCAAACATAGCTTTCTCTAATCCCGTTACATAGAGGGCAACCCTCTTATCGTTTCCATTAGAGAGAGTTCCGATAATTACAAATATGTATATGTTTAAAGTTACTCCTAGCCTTCAAAAAAGAGGAATATATTTTTCACAGTTCGCGATCTTTAATGAGCTCGAAGTGACTAAGTAAAACACTGAAAACATCAAACACTCTTTATGAAGGTATCGTTCGGTTATATTTGTGTGAATTTTGGTAAATTTCATAATTCATCCCTCAAAACTTTTATTTAATTTAATAAAATCACAGTTTTTATTACATATTTTCTGCAAACCATTTTTATTTGCAGCCACTGTATGAGCCCACACAATATTTACATTTCCGCAAAGTATTTACACGTCCGCTGCTAAGCTAGCAATAATATACCTATGTAGGTACTTACAAGTAATTCTAAAGCTGAAGCAACTGCACACAAACACACATGTAAACGAGTGGAAAGTTCTTCTCCCTGCTACTGCCTCGGAGCAGCGCCGCACGCAGCGTCCAAGTTTAGAGCGCACACAGATGCTTTATTACACAAATATTTGGGCAGCATTGCATAGAAGAGAGCAGCCAGCAGTTAGATCAACAAATTTTTAATAAATTTCTATAACAAATTTTTTCATTCTTTCTTTGCCGAACCACGTGCTTGGCACCCGGAAGCAATCAGTGAGCGACGCATAAATTCAGGCACAGCGCAAGCACACAACGAAAGGGAGAATTTTTAATAAATTCTATCTTTCATGCCACGCACGACGGATGTTAGTAAGTAATTGCAATATTATATTCGGTTGTGAGGGCCAAGCGCACGAGCACAGAGCCAACTTTGCACGAACTTTCAGAAAGTGAGTGCAAGCTTGTTTGTTGAGGTTTTCATTACGTTTATTTTTAACTATTGGCAAGAAATGTATACGTTGGGAAACTATACAAAAAAATAGTATTTTTTTTAATAATTTAAATGCCAATTTACTAGTAATAAAAATAGCTATAGATTTATATATTTATTTTTAGAAATATTTTTTTAAATTTTGTAGAAATTTGCTTTAATTTTAAATTGTTTTTAGGAATTTGATTTTCGTAAATGTGTTTTTTTTTATTTATACTCTTCTATTTGTTGTATGATATCCATTTTTGTATTGAATTGCTAATTTTCAAATATATATTTTTATACGTACTTGTGTAAACATTATTTACACATTAAATTTATATATCTTAAATTATTTGTTGAAAAAGCTTGTTTTTAAATTTCATTTCTAATTATTTCTAAATAATAGTAATATTTTCCTATTTCAGTTTTAATTATTATTAAATATTATTATTTTTTTTTAATTTAATTTTTGTTTTTAATTTTTTTTTTTTGGTTTTAGTTTAAATTATTTTTATTTTTTTATTTTTTTTTTAATTTAGCTTCAAAATATTTTTCCTAATAAATTTTTATTTATTAATTATTATTTCTCAGCATATTGAAAATAATATTTTGAAAATTATATATTTTTTTATTCACTATATAATTTTGATCTCTTTACATTTTTAAATATTTTATTTATTTTTTTTCATATTTTTGGTTCAAAATATTTTTCAAAGTTTTTGGTTTCAGTTACTGTTTTATTTTTTTGAATATTCGTTTCTAAGTATTTTTTTAACCAATTTCGAATTTTATTATTGTTTTTCAGTATATGTTAAATAATTCTCTGAAAATTATATTTTTTTATTAAATAGCATTTTATTTTTAATTTCAAAATATTTTTCAAATATTTAATTTCCAAAACATATTTGATATATTTATTGGCAAAAATATTCCATTTTTGTTTAATGTTCGATAATAAAATTTTTTGGTAGTTTTGTCTTCAAAAAGTTTTTTTTCCACCAATTTTAAATTTACTAAGTTGGCATTATATTTCAGCATATTAATAATAATAGTTTTTTTCAGTAATTAATTTTTATTTATCTGATATTTTTGATTTTTTACAAAATGTCAGAGGTCTTTTTCAATATTTATTGTTTATGTGTGTTTTTTTATTTTGTTGTAATTTTGTTTAATACCCGATGATAAATTTTTTTAATGTTGGTTTCTAAATATTTTTCTTCAAAAATTTTTTTATTTTGCAAAAGTTAATATTATAAAATTTTTCGTCACCAAATCTTAGCTTTACTTAATTGTTGTGAAAAATAATAATGTTTTTTTTTTTAATTTCAGAATTTTTTCAAAAATACTTTTTGAGTAAGTATTTTTAGCAAAAAACGTTGTTTTTTTTTCAATATATATTTTTTTAGAAAATTTTATTTGAACATATATTTTTTTCAGAACAATTTTTATATTGGTTGTCAAAAAAGTCTTGCGGTATTTTCGCTAGTTGGCGCTGAAAGCGCGTAGTTCTAGTTTTATTCGTCGCATCTGGTCATGCTATACCTTTTTGGAAAGCTCATTTCACGCGCTAACGTGTTTGATTGATTGTCGTTTCTTTTAAGTCGTTCCTGAGTTATAGGTCGCAAACATGGAGCAAATTGGGCATAAATTTGGGTAGTTTATGGACCCGATACAGTTTCCATTTCCACCGCACAACGATGGTTTCAACGTTTTCGGTCTGGTGTAGAGGTGGTCGAAGATGTGCCACGCTCCGGAAGGCCTGTCGTCGAAAATTGCGATAAAATCGCTGAATTGGCCGAAAGAGACCGGCATAGTAGCAGCCGTAGCATCGGTCAAGAGCTGGGCATGAGTCATCAAAAATTCATTTCAATTTCAATAAAAAACAAAAAATCAATAAAAATACCGCAAGACTTTTTTGACAACCCATTATATTTGTTTTAATTTTCGAAAAAAATATTTTTTAAATGTTGTCTCTAAATATTTTTATTCACTTATTTTTTTATTTCAAGCAGAAAATACGCCTTTTCATTATATTTTACGCATATAAATTTTTGCGAATAAGTTATTTACTTCTTCACTAATTTTTAAAATTTTTATAAATATTTTTTCACAAAGTTTGTTTTGGAATTTTTCGCGTTTTTTCAAATATTTTTTTTTTTTTAATAGTTGTCCGCAAACGTTGTTTATTTATTTAATATAGTTGTTATAATATTTCTGCAAATAATATTTTGTTTAATAAGCAACTTTGGAAAATTTTGAAATTAATTCTTAAAAAAAAGTTTAATTCGATATTCTTTATAATTTTAACAAAATTTTGGAAAGTTGTTTTTTATTAATTGATTGATCAAAACTCTTCTAAAACTTTCTTTTTGAATTTTCTACACTTTAAATTTGCATTACAGTTTTGTGAATAATCTTTTTTTATTTTTTAATAATTTTCAAAAATTTTCAAAATAAATTTTCAAAAAATTTCTTTTTCAATTTGCAGCACTTTTCAAATGTTTTTTTTTTAATTTTTGTCATTTTTAATTTTTTTTTTAATATTTGACTGCAACAGTTTTTTTATTAATTTAATTTAGTTGTTAATAAACTTCTGTAAAAATATTTTGTTTAATAAATGATTTTGAAAATGTTTGAAAATCTCTCTTTCTATTTTCAGTCTTTTCTTAACATTTAATTTCAAAATATTATTTTTACAATTTTTAAATATGATTTACTAAATATATATCAGCGACAGTTTGCTTTTTTATTTAGTTAGTATTATTTCTCATTTGAAACATATTTTTGTAAATGTTATTTTTTTATTAATAAATGATTTTGAAAATGTTTTAAAATAATTTTCCAATTTTCGATCGTTTTTCAAATATAATTTTTCAGCATTTTTTTTCACGTGGTTTTCAAATAATTTATATTAAAATATTACTTAAACAAGCTTTCGTATATGGGTTTCGAAGTAGTTTTATACAACAGTTATTTTATTTATTCAATTTAGCTATTATTATTTTTTTTTGTTTTTTTCTGTAATAACATTGTTTCGTTTAACTTATATTTTGAAAGATTTTTCAAAATAATTTTTGAAATATTATATCTGTTTTTCGATTTTGAGTATTTTTTTTTAACATTTTATCTCAAAATATTATTTTAATAATTTCTTAAAAATGGTTTACTTTACATTTCGTCTCACTAGTTTTTTTCTATTTAGTTCAGTTAGTATCATTTTTCATTAAATTTATAAAATATTTTTGTAAAAATTATTTTTTTGTATATTTAATTAATAATTTAAAAAAAATTTTGAAAATGTTTTTTCAATTTTCAATTTTTTTCACAGACACTATTACATTGTTTATTTAATATTTATTTTTCAAATGTTATTAGTTTATTTAGTATCATTTTGCTAGAAATTTGTGATATATTTTTGTAGAAAAAACTTTTATACTTAAATAATAGTTTTAAAAATTTTTGGAATAGTTTTCAATATATATTTTTAATTTCGGTTTTTTTTACACTCACTAGTTCAATATTTTTTTTTCAAAATATTTTATAAACTATTTCAATTTTTAAAATTTTTAGAATTTTTGTAATATTTATTTTCAAAATATTTTATAAACTGCCTTTTTCAACTTAGTTTCATAAAACTTTCAATAAATTAAAAAAAATGCACACATTTTCTCTAATTTGTATATTTATCGCCCATTAATTGCTCGCACATTTTCAAAATTTATAAACCGCATAATTTTGAAAAATTTATGCGCTCACTGCATGATTTACAATATTTCCTCTCACCACACATAAATTACGCTTTAATAGCAGTTTCGCTTTTGTTCATATTTTTAGTGTTTTTTTTTCACTTGAAATTTACGCGTTTAAAGAGAGCGCCCCCCTTGGCAACTGGCGTCCAATTCGCGTGCCGCTCGGAACGAATTCAATTTGCTAACTGCTTTCGCTGGCGCTGGCGCTGCGTTTCTTAAAGCCACATTGTTTACAACGAAGGAATTTGGATATATATATTTATATGTATGTATGTATATATATGCATGTAGTTGTATGTGTATATTTGCTTTTGTTTAGGCTTACCGAATTTTTCGGACAAAACAGCGCTGCCACACATTCGCATTGGAGCACTGGAAATTCCATTGTGACGCATGCGCCACGAAACTGGCAAGTGTTGCACGTGTGTTGTAGGCCCTGAACACACACACGCACGTGCATATACAGGCGGCCGTGTAAGTTTGTTGTGATTGTTAAAATCAAAACATAATCAGCTGAGCGCACCGCTAAGACGCTGCCAACGAGTGCTTATCGGAAATGAGCAATATGTATGTACAAAAACAGTAACACCAACAACTAACGGCATGTTAACAGAAAATAAAAAAAAAATCCGGCAACAACAACAACAACAAGCAAAACACAAATATTTGCAGCATTTCAAGGCAACCGACAACCACTTGAGAGCGCTGCCACTTCAGCGGGCCGCATGTGTGCTAATGAGTTGATCTACGCTGCGGTGGGGCAAGTTAGTCTATGTCTGTGTATGCGCGTGTGTTGGTGTTTCGCCATTCAAAAAGCAGCGCGCAAAAGTGCTGAGTGAGTTATGAGGAACTAGATTTGTTTTGTCTATTGGCAGGCGAATTTGTTAAGAGCGTTTTCACAATGAGCATATGCGCCTGCATGTGAGTCAGCCAGTGTGGCTGTGTTTGTGTGTGCGTTTGGGTATGAATATAAACACTTTCGCGGCAGTAAACTTTCGTTTAATTGCAAATGGAAAACAATGTAATGAATAAAGTGATGTGGGAATACGGAAAAATGAATGGAATTCTATAAACATTTCACAACAAATATTTTGCACACGACTGTAGTAATGTGTTGATTTTGAATTTTGAAAATTTTTGTGTTTTCACAACGTATTTTACATTGAAAATATTAATTTTGTTTCAGTCAACAGTTCGATGCCGATAGTTCGTCAAAAAAGATCGAAAGACTCGTAGATTTTGAATTGAAGAATGTGCTTTAAGCACAATACTTGTAGTACGACCGATCGATTGAACCTCGATTGCTTCATGTTCGCAGGCAATGGAGCGCTACCATAGTGAGAGCTGACAAAATTTGACAAATTTTTTGTGTGGTTTGCTGTAGCACTTGGATATTTGTATATAAAATTTTCAAACAGGTGGCATCTACTGCTTGCAACTTTCCAATTAAGCATTGGTAAATTTAACAAAGAACACCACGAAGATCAAAATAAAGAAAGCTTAAAATTAAAAATATTTTTAGAATAGAGTTGCCACCTGTTCAAAATTTTTACTTAATTAATTTAAATCAATAACAAGCTAAAGAGGTTTAATTCAGATTACTGGTGATAAATATTGTAATTTTTTTGTGTAGGGTTGCCACCAAATAATTATAATAAATAGTATCGCTATTATAGAAGAATTTCTATTTTAGAAGAATTTCGGTAGCAGTTTTTGATTCCGATTGTTCGGTTTGTATGGCAGCTATATGCTATAGTTAACCGATCTGAACAATTTCTTCGGCAATTATATTGTGGCCTGAAAAAATAATCTGTACCAAATTTCGGGAATATATCTTTCTTGTCAAATGCAAAAGCTTTCCACACCAGCACTAGATTCCGATCGTTCAGTTTGTATGGCAGCTATATGTTATAGTGAACCGATATCGCCAGTTCCGAGAAATGAGCAGCTTCCTGAAGAGCCAACGACGTTTGCAAAGTTTCAAAACGATATCTTAAAAACTGAGAGACTAGTTCGTATATATACAGACGGACAGACAGACATGGCTAAATCGACTCAGCTCAACAAACTGACTTTCGTTAGCCTGTTAGGTAGGTAGAAAAAGTACAAGTATATTTTTTAATGATCGAATTATTTCTTTCCGAGTGATCACTCCAGAAAATGTAGTTCAACAAGTGATCAGCTGATTGAAATAAACGGCTGTTACTCAAAAACTGTTTAAGCTACCGATTAGATATTTAAGAGTGTTATAATTAAAATTAATGCCTTTCAAAATAATCTGAAAAAATCGTTTTTTTTAATTTTTTTTTTTAATTTTTCTTTTTTTTAATTTCAAACTAGCTGTCCCTCTTGAGCACATAAAGGATTATTTGAGGCCTTCAGAGGACATTTGCTGAAATATCGAAACGTAATACCATGTATTTGGTTTTTCGAATTAAATTGTGCACACTGTAAAAACAAATATGGCTTATTAGTTGAAATTAAATTTCGAAATTTCAACCTTTTTTAAGTAAAAAATACTTTTAGAATTTTACCGCTATGAAACATAAAAATTTCCAACCATACTTTATAGTTTTTCTGTGATCGTGTGTCAAATGCTTAATTAAATTTTATTTTTGTTGTGCGATATGGCAATATGGTTTTAAGTTCAGCTAGTTACAGCTGCCTGTATTTGATTTTTATGTAAAATAAAAAATCTTAATGAGGTTTGAACATTGAAAATTTCCAAAGTAATTGCTTCAAATTTCTTTCTCTTTATTTATGTATGACTACATACGAGGTATGATTCAAAACAACAACACACAATTTTAAACAATTTATGAGAACAGTGAAAGGAAAATGAATTGATCGAGGAAACGCTAACAAGCATATATAAATACAATGTCTTATTTACATAAGTTAGCAGTAATAAGTCATAATAGAATACAGAATTTCGTATAATTTTTGAGATATATATGGACTAAGTAAAAATATTTTCATAAAACATAAATTTTGTCTTAAGATTTTCATCCAACAAATTTTAGCAGCCCTGGCCATGATAATACTATTATATTCACTATTGCTGTCATTAAGAAGGCTCTATTATGATCACATCCTTTTTTCTCTTACACTAATCCAGCAGACCAGCAGACTTGGACTTGAGTAACCACAGCCGCCGTTATCAAGTTTCACACTTATTGCTATTCTGCCATAAGCAACTAATTTACTCGCTTCAACATTTTTTGCAATGATAAAGCGCCTAAAAATTAATTAACTCAATTTCCATTGCCATACAGTTCGAGCAATTGTCGTTGACAAGCAAGGGAACTTCAATGACTTATATAAAATCAATTGATACACACAAAAAACACATAAAAGCGCAATTAATTCTGGAAATATTTACGCCAGCTTGAATTAGGTCATGCTCCCATTGTTTTGTCTACCTAGTGTACCATAACGTAATGGCAGCTGCCAATACAACACCTCTTCAATATGATTATATGATTTAATTAATAATATTAACTATGAAATTCAATCAATAATCATTTATAGCTAACAAAGGTTCATCGGTTTAGTACTGTGCGCTAAGGGTTGCTTCAAATTTACTTTATAGGCTGAGCTGGGTATATTAAGTTTGCCACGAAGTTTGTAACACTCAGGAGAGGACGTCGCAGATCCTATTAAGTATATTAAAATTATAATTTGTTAAATGATGATCATGGCGAAATGAGTCGATTCAGGCATGTTTCTTTCTCTCTCTCTCTCTCTCTCTCTCTGCCAGTTCGTCTGTGTCGCCGTCTGTCTGCATATACACGAATTAGTCCCTCAGTTTATGAGATATCGATCTGTCACTTTTTTACACGCCTTTTTCTCACCAAGAACCTGCTTATTTGTCGAGACCACCGATACCAGATCATTATGGCATGTAACTGTCATACACCGTGACAAATAAAAATTAAGTTCTTGTATGGAAAACTAATTGATTGGAGAAGAAATTTTCAGAAAGTTGGGCACACATTATTCTCTAATGTGAAGCTACAATCTACGAATAAATTGTTCAGTTAGGATATGCCGTTCAAACTGCCTGGTCAAAAGTAAGTTAAAGATCCTAATTTCATCTAATTTTGTAAAGAGTAATCGTCGAGAGAACTTTTTATAAGTATATAAGTATGTATAATTGTAATCAATCTTTCGGAAGATCGACTATCTAAAAAGATTCTAGTATTTGCTAATTGTGATTCGTTCGTACTTGTTATCCTTTGTTTTATAGGTAGTTCCACGAAAAGTGTTTCGACTTTCTCGCTAAATGTTCATTCGAATGCAGGGTCCAAAATTAATGAATCCCTAACTTCAATAGAACTTTTCACCTTTAATAGTTTGCATAGAAATAAATTGTTTGTGTATTTAAGGTGACTAAGATATGGGAATAGATTGGATATATAAAGTTGGGTTACAAGACTTGAAACGAAAAATGTTTCAATGAAGAATTTATGTGTCGGAACTTCGAATAGAAATCACATTTCAGTTTTCTTTGCTTATGATAATATTGATTCGTCACAAAACCTGATTTAAATGGACTCATTCCGAATTTGAGCTCATTTAGAGTTATCGCCGAGAGCACGTACTATATATAGGAAGGTCGGTCTTTCCTCTAGTAGTTCGCTGGAGGGATTATCCAAACTCTTTTTAATCAGACTGTATGGAAACTACGGGAATCAATTTCGAAAAGAACGTCGAATTGATAATACTATATTCTCACTTGGTGGATATGCCTCTATCTACATTAGGGCGGGTCGAATTTTTTTCGCATAAAGCGGCTAGCAAAAGCGATAACTACAGGAAATTCTAAGAAAATTTTGCCAAGAAACCATGGGTCTAAAATTAATGCCCAGTTCGCGCAGAGCGACTTTAGTTTTTGAGGTCATACTTATGAAATTGTACTGATCTACATAGCCTTAACTTCCGTCAGCCCAAAGCGAATCTTCTCTCTACTCTAAACTTGGATTTATTGGTATATTGGCTATAACATAAAGATAAACTGTGCAACTTTAGTGCTTGATATTACTTCTTATTAAGTTCGTCCTGGCAGTTTTATTCTCTTTATCCTTATTATCGTCCATGCTTTTGAAATAAACGGTTACGGTAAGCTTGTTTCGTTTAATGAAAAATGTGAGACAAATTAGTCGCAAATTTTAACCTCTCACTCGGTTTAAGCGATTTATTATAGTAACGCAAAATCGGGGGAAGATATGTTACGTTCATGTGGGTGGAACACGGTTTGGCAGAAAAGTCATATAAGACATAACACTATACTCAAGCAGAAAGGCATTGGTAGCAAACTAAAACTAAAACACAAAACGAAGCCCCCTTGGTGGAACACGGAGCTTGGGTATTGCAGACGCAAAGAACAGGAATGCTTCAACTGGGCCAAGCTAGCAGAAAGCGAGGACTGTTGGAACGACTATAAAGATCTTCTAAGGGACTACAAGAAGTTGGTGCACAGGACAAAGCGAGAATCCTGGAAAAACTTTTGTAGAGAATTTAAAAAGACCTGGAAGGTGGCGAGAATTAGAAAACTATTATCCAAAAGCCTCGCCTCGCCCGGTCTAATTCGCAAAAGTAGCGAGAGTGGGCGGACAACTGCCAGGAATCATTGGAAAAGTTAGCGTGCATTTTCCAGACTGTAAGATTGCGGTAAGTCCTAGCTACGAAGGGAACAGTGCGGTAAAAGTTCCCGAGCATATCTTTATGAAGAATAAAATAGAATGGGCAGTCCGCTTCCGGTACGCCGTTTTTACAAAAGTTTCAGGTCTTCATTACCCAAAAGGTCCTGACTCCATCCATGCATAGTGATGAGATTCTCTGAACAAGATGATTTTAAATCACATTTTCTTTAACGTTTTCGATGTTATGGGGTTTAACAGCACTGTTATGCCGTTGGTACATGAGAAAAGTTTCATTTTTTTTTTTGGTTTAGTTGCAAGAGACAAGCGTTGGCTGCGAAGAATAATATCGAGTGGGAGTATAATAATAAAAAACAGACACAAAAATATTCTGATAAGTATTACCACCAACAGCTATGACCGGAATCCGGCTTTGTGTCTACATTTAAAGCTTCGAGCTAAAAAATTGCCAATGTATGTGGGCAAAGTGTTGTATAATTCTTAGTAAATCCCAGCAATATATGCGGCATTTCTGATGAAATGTTTGGTAACATAAATTCTTACTTTGATGTGTATGAAATATGACGAAGCTTGTGGCAATGATTTTTTTTTAAATTTTGCACAAAATTGAGTTTTAATAGTGAATGTATAAACAGAATCAATAATTCTGGATTAAATTGTTGTTATAACGCCTAAAAGCATACTACGTTTTTTCTCCAATTGATTAAACAGGCAAAATAATTCTTTTATATGTGAAATTCAGGCAATATTTTTACAAAATTTACAAATTTTGCTTTTAAATTATTTGCTTTATCTGAATCACTTTCATTTGTGCCTGGAGGTCGCGTTGCAAAGGCCAACAGCAAAACCGCAGCTGCCGCAACTTGCCTCGCGTTGACTTCCAGCATATCAGTGACACTGAAAGCCGAATTTCCTTATATGGTTGTTGCTTTTGTTAGTTTCTTTTATTTTTTTTTTGTTTTCACTTCTCCACTCAGTGGCCTTTCACACAGCTACGCTTTGCCGCCGTAACTTCCGCCTTTCAACGCAGAAGCAAGCGTGCGTGCTCGAGTGGCAGCTGCTCGGTGTTGAACGCTTATCGTGCGCATACGAAAGTTTGCCGCTCTTTGCGGTATCGTGAGAATTTGTCAAAATGGACATACAAAGTGTAAATGTTGCTTTTATTATACAAATTAAAGTGGCTTTGTTATTCAAAGTTGCGGAATTAAAGGGGAAACTTTTCACTTTTACTTTGGTGCTATTTCGCTCGCTTTGCTTTCTTCTTGCTGCAGTTCTCAGCAGGTTTATTAATATAAATATATACATATGTAATTAACTGTAATCAAGAATTACTTTCACACTAAAGATTTGCACGCAAGAAACTTCACGCATTTTCAGATTTTCTCTGATCGTTTGTGAAAACTAAAATATTTGATGGCTAAAGATATAAAGTGTTTTCGGAGAAATTCTAATCTGTTTTTCAGATAACAGATAAAATAGTGAAACCCTTCTTAAAACTGCTTTCTCTGCCTATTTGTTAAATTTGAATAAATAATTTTATAAAATATAAAACAGCTGGTAACTCTCCAAAATTCTTTAAATAGGTAGCAACTTCGTTAAAAAAAAATTAAAGATGAAAAATCGTAGCATTTCTTTAAACTCATTTATATGCGTATTTGTTTCGTGAATTCCTTTAATACTTAATACAATTTAAAACAGGTGGCAACCCCATTAAAAAAATTAAATATGAAAAAGCATAATCCTTCTTAAAACTTCATGTTTATTAACATTTTCATGAATTTCTTTAAAAAAATTAAAACAGGTGGCAACCTCATAACAAAAAAAAGTTAAAAAAATCTTAGGCTTTCTTTAAACTCCTTTATCTGCATAGTTATTAACATTTTTCTGAATTCATTTATAAAATTTAAAACAAGTGGCAACCTCAATAAAAATAAATTAAAAATGAAAAATTATAACTCTGCTTAAAACATTTTTATTTAGTAATATTTTCAATTAATTTCTTTATAAAATTTAAAACAAATAGCAACTCTCTTGTCTGGAAAGTAATAGGACTGATTTTCTTCCGCCGTGACTGTAGTTTGTAGCGTGCGCGCACCAACTGGAGTCGGTAGAGGGCGTTCTTAGCTAACGAACGAGCGACTAGTCAGTTGTCTTCGAGCACATAGAGAGTCAGAACAAACATTTTCGCGCGACGAGTGGTGCAAGCCGAAAATGTAGCGCTCATTAGAGCAACGGTACGCGATTAAATTCTATGTGAAACTCGATAAATCTGCGACAGAAACGTTTGATATGATAAAGCAGGCTTACCCAGATGTTGCTTTGGCAAGAAGTGAATGAATTTGTTCCTCCTGGACAAACCATCAACACCAAGTTTTACGGAGAAATCCTCAAGTGACTCAAACGAAGGATCAATCGGGTCCGACAAGACATCGCAACCGATTGGAAGTTGCACCGCGACAACGCCCCGGCTCACACCGACTTTCTTGTGAAGAGCTACCTAACCAAGACCGGCATTCCAGCGCTTCCGCAGCTGCCCTTCAGCCCATATGTGGCCACCGAACTTTTTTTGTTTTCCTTGATGGCTTAAGGAAATAAAATAAAAAAAAACTAAATTTGGACGCTGAAAACTTTTTGTGGCTTCTTCGAAATATTTCGGGATTTTGAAGTAAATTTTGTGGCATCATTTCTTTCTCGACTGCAACTGCTTTGAGACTATTCTGATTTCTTTATTTTTAATGAATGAAAACTTTTAAAGAACAAAAGTCAAAATATGTCTAAGGAAACTACAGATGTGTAGATATATCTACATATGTATGTATATATAAGATTTATATATTGTATAAGCATATACACACATACATATATGCTTGAATGTGCGTATTTAATTTGAGGAAATTTCCATCACACATCACTTTCGCCACCTCGCTTGCTGGTTTACCATTGTAGCCTGCGTATGCTATGCAATATTATATGTAGGAGTGTGCATGATATGTGTATGTATGTGGAAAAGTCCCGTTACCGTACCGTATTGCAATGTATATTTGTATTAAAATACTATCCAAATACTTCATCTTAAGTTGCTGCCATAGTTTCTTCTTAGTTTCAAGTGCTGTTTGGTTAGTGGTCGTAAAAGCGCTTACTTTAAAGGGTTTCAGTGGAGAGAGACAAGACTGGCATGAGTTTTTAAATCAAACAGTTAGTTATGAGTTGTAAAATGCTTAAAATTCATTTCGTGAAGGGCATCGCTTGGAACATCAACAACATGACAAATAATATAATTGCTGGCAGTCGAGACAAGAAACCTTAAACAATAGCGTCCTTATTGTTAATATTTACTCTTTGAATTAATTTACCATTATGACGTTTCATTAATAACATTTCAGCGAAAATTATTAACTCTACTATGTTTAGTTATATATTTGCTTGTCTCGACTTATTTAATATTAATTCTGCTATCAAAAGCATTGTCCGATAAAACCACTAATTGTTTCATAATACCTGCGAAACCCTACATAATTCAGTCAAAGATAACGGTAGCGCGGCAAATGTGTTGACAATCGTGAAGCTTAATTGAAACGAAACTTTTGTTATTGATACACTTTGTGCTGATAAAACGCTTACATTTCCAAGCTATCATTTCATTAGTTTACACTCCTTTGAACTAAAGAGAGTAGCTATTCAATTGCCTTTCAGTGCAAAATGTAATTTAACTTCGTAAAACCAGTTTGAAAAGCGAACAAAGGTTGATGGCGGTTTTGAAAGTTTGTTGTTTTGAGTTGCGAATGGTTGAGTCTACAGGTACCGCTGCCATAGCGTAAACAATTTTATATATAAAAACGAGAAAAAAATTAACTTCGACTGCCCCGAAGCTATAGTACCCTTCAATGGGCTATTTATTTATAGCATAAAAGTGTATAAAAGTTCTGTGCAGCTTTATGCAATAGTGGTCTGATATTGATGGTACCGATATATGAGTTGCTTTTAGGAGAGAAAAGAACGTGTAAAAAATGTCACATCGGTATCTCAAAAAACAAAATGACTAGTATGGAGCGTGTGCAAACAGACAGATGGACGCACGGACGGACGGACGGACATGACTAAATTGACTCAGCACGTCACACTGATCATTTAAATATGTATACTTTATAGGTTGTTCAATGTTTCCTTCTTCCTCAGTGAAAGGATAGAAGCCGCACAGTATACATACATATGTAGTGAAGAGCTTTAAAATCGTCGACTACCTCAGAGCTGTGGTGCGGCGCTACCTTAGTAACAGAAAACTGTTGTACCAAACTGGAGAGGGATCACGATAGATACGAGTACCGGTCACGTCACAAGCAGTACAAGGATCTATTCTAGGCCCAGACTTGTGGATAATCAACTACGATTCTATTCTAAAATTCAAAGACGCAAGAATGGCTCGAGTCATACAACCTCCAGATCGCTTAAAATAGAGGTGCTACTGCTAACAAATAAGCACATACCCATCGAAATAAGTATGCAGACGACTACGGATTTCTAGGCGTAAGACTGGACCCCAGACTAACCTTCTGGGTACAAATCCAGCACGCAGGAAAGGTAACGAAAATCATCTCCATCAACTTGACAGACTATTGGCCAAATCGGAGTTCCAGCCGAGAAAAGAGAAAACCATTAATGTCGACGACAACGGGACATTTCTCTATTATACGGAGCTGACCGGCGTAAGGTAGTGGCATCGCATCGCAGCCTCAGAGTTGCATCAGCCTACTGAACAGTGTCAAGTGATGCAATATTAGTTATAAGCGGTAATACTTCAATTAACCTTTCGGCATACAGAAGGAAAAGAAAATATCTGAAAATAACAAGAGCGAAATTGAACATATAAGGAATGATATAATAATAACTTGGCAACGAAGATGGGAGAATGAGAGTCGCGGCTGACTAATAAAAAGCCTAAACACTATGGACAAGCTGTAAATTCGAAGAAGTCGACTTTTACACAACTCAGATGATATGCGGTTACGGATAGGTACTTCAAAGTACCTCTACAGAATGCGAAAAGTCGTGGAGCCGTCACGCCTATACAACGACGCGACAGCGGACGACACTAGGCAATTTAATCAGCATCATGCTGGAGAATGAAGCAAACTGGGAGATTATCCTGAAATTCACTGGAATTTTGCTACGCAGTAAAAAGCGGGACGAAAGTGCACTGATGTAAATCTCTCAATGAAAATGGAACGCCATCTGAAGTAATGTAAATTTGGCAGCGCTGATGATACGGAAGCCATTTTCCACCCTCTCACCCGCAAAGAAAAAAATATGTTTCCTTCTGGATATTACAAAATTCGCAACAAACTTAATTTAACCTGCTCAGTGTTTAATTAAGTTAAGTTGTCTTTAAGTTCAAATATAACTGTCATCCTTGGTTACGCAAGGTCATCTAATTCCGTATTATCCTTATTACATATTGCTGATAAACTCTAAACTGCTTTCGTTCAGGAACATGGAAATTAAACAACCCGGTGACCTCTCAGTGCCAAGATCTTATCTTAGATAGAAACAAAATATCGAGAATAGACTAAGATAGGAACCACATGTATTATAACAGCGCAAAAGATTTTTGCAAAATGGAATATGCAATCAAAAGCTATAAGCTCTATGAAATGAAAGCTTAACTATTTGATAGGGTTTTTTATCAAATATAATATGCTCTAGGTTTGTATAACTAACTAATAGTATTTGGTCACTCTTAAATAATGGGTTGTCCACTTTTTATTTTTCTAACCAAATCATCGAGATTAGTTTTCTGCAGAGTGCTTTTTCATAGCTGGATCGATGCGCAGTATAAAAGTTATGGTAGTCTACTGCTCTCTTCAATCACCTTCGCCAATTTCAAGGCTCTACAGCACTATATGGCTCCGTAGCTTTCTGGCGAAAAGTTAGTTTTTAATTGGCTATTATTATTATATGACAGGGATACTGCTTATGAGCAGTCAGAGCGTTCGCTCAAAGCTATCGAAATCTCAACATCAATTTCATCGAACTTTTTCGAGTATCTGGTCATATGGGAATCGCTAGGAACTTCAAGACTGATGATCTGTTCAGAAATCATTTTGGTGGTCTTTTATTCTCTTGCATTTTTTTGTTAAATCTGAATTTAGCACGGGTTAAAACAGCTTTAGTACTTAGCGGTCAAAAGATTTTTCAGCAGGTAAAAAACTCCGAAGTGAAGTGGAGAAGATTTAGTATGCTCTTTTCGCTAATCAAGTTTCGCTTCTTTGTTGTCTAATTGTCCTGCGACTGAAGAGTGAATCGGTAAAAGGCTAGTAAGCTGCTTGATTCTCAATAGCATTCACTTTTTGGTGATGACCTTTCGGTGTAGCTAAAATTTAAGTCGCTGTTCGTCGGTTTCCACGCCTTGGTCATTCAGGGAAACTAACCGGTATTGAAATAAATCGATTGAACAGATGATTTCTCGCTATATACTTCAGTATTTAGTTGACCGTCATCAAGACTGTTTTGTTCAAAATTTAATTTCTCCAAGTGTGTCCGCTTGGAAATTAGCCACAAACCTAACCTAACTTTCGGCAGTGAAAATATTCTGTGAATCCAACTTAGATGAAGCTTACTACATACTCGACAAGTAGTTATGCAATTCAACTATTTTAGAAAATTCTAAATTAAACCATTTTAATGAACTCCGTATCGCCTCATCGCGTCAAAATTATTTTGCCTCCGACAGCGTTGATTGCTTCGACTTTAAACATAAATTACTTAAATATTTTTAAACAAAGTTATGCGACAGTTTTCGTGTATTAAACTGCAATAACAATGACATTTAAAATAAACGCACGAACGATGTGGTAAGAGCCACTTGTCAGGCACTCGACTGTCTCTGTCCCCAATAATATAATAAAATATTATTACGCCGCACAACTGGCTGTTGATATTGTGACTAAAAGTTTGTTTGTCATGCATGCAGCAAACGGAATCAAATTACTGACAAATTGAAAGAAGAGGAAGACAAAAATTATGCGAGAAGGGTGAATGTGTGATAGATCTCCGAAGGGAATAAATATGCGAGCGGCTGTGACAGGGCTGACCAAGTGACCAGCACATCAATTAGTAGCCAGAGCTGAGAGATACATATGTAAACATATATAAATGTATGGCATGTATGTATGTAAAAATAATAAACTATATGCAGCCACAAGCACTTTCATATTATTATAGCGCTGTTGTGGGTATAAAGTATATTTTTGTTTATTGTAATTGTTGTGGTTTTTGGTGAACTGCATAAAAACGCTGCTTCATTTGCCTTGTATGCCTTATATACACATATGTATGTACTCGTATCCAAACATATTTATATGACAAGTGAGTGTGTGTGTGCATAAGTGGCAGCCCTTGCCGAACTTTATTATAAGCAAACAAAAAATGTGTATTTATGTTTGTAAATATATGTATGCCTTTTATTGTGGTTAGCTTATTGTGCAGGTTTTTCTGTCATTTACCTTTGCTTTTTTTGTTGGCTTTTCTTGGCTTGTAGTGGGCGTCTCTAACGCCGTGAAGCTAATTAAAACGGAAAATTATAGCAAAAAGATAACGAAGGCCAAGGCAAACGAAAAAAGAAGGGAAGCATAAAAAAGAAAGTCACGAAAAAATAGCAAAATAAATAAGCGACGAATAGTGCGACATATTTCATGCGCTTTATGAGGCATTATTAAAGGTACCCAATAGGTAGGAGCTGGATTTCTAAGTTGCCTCAAAACTCAAGAAACAAAAGTATGCGGTTAATCTTAGAAGAAAAAACAGCTGCGGTTAAAATTTTAAGGTAAGAACCAGTCATGACTTTTTTGATTAAAGAAGATACTATTAAGCTCGTGTGCTCTCTCTATACGCTATTCTCTGACTTCTGCGGCAGTAGGGTGCATATATGTACGCTTCATTCGAGTTTATTAAGCTGACTAAAAGCTCAGTGAGACAGCAGCTGAATATTGTCAAAATCACCAACAAAGTCAAGTGGTTAAATTTTCATCACCATCTGATCAAATTCGACTCGGACTGACATGCTTAATACACATCTTTATTATTCTCTTCATAATAGGCTCTAGGTTCCTTGCCAGTCACTACAAGTATACCAATGCTGAATACAATTTTTGATACACTTATTATGAGCCTCGGCTGTGATGGCCTTCAGCACCTTCAGCACCTTCAGCGAATTTTTTTTTTTGAAGATTTCGGCATTCGCTAGCTTGTTAAACGCCGTTTTTGCAAAAGATTCAGGTATTTCGGTACAAAACCAGCAACGATACGCTTTATACCCTAAACTCTATTCAAAATATGTTCTGTCGACACATAAGATTAGTTAAGATCTTCTGCTACCACTTTGGTGCCAACACGACAATAACACGACTTTTACAATTAGCAGACGCGGATGGATGATTCGCTTGAGGCAAGTTTTCGACGACTTCGACGACTGAATGCTTTATGTCACTCAAATCCTTGTGATGGCGATATAGTAAACTTACCGAAATAATTTCGTAACATTTTCAATTATAAATTTTTTTCATGGTAAAAACGACGGACAAACTTTTTGCGACGTAAACAAACAGCTGCTAAAAATACTCTAATTGACAATGGAGATCCAAATACCCACGATCATAACAAAAGTTAAACCAATCCAGGAAAGATGCTTTGGTGCAGTCCGGGTCAAATTTGATCAGATGATATAATCGTCTTTTTCTCTTCCCAACATTAATACCTTCGACAAGAAAAAATATTGTACCTATGCAGAAACAATTTTTTGGGGCAATCCGGGTCAAATTTGATCAGATGATATGAACAAATTTTTCTATTCACAACATGCATACCTTCGACAAGAAAAAAGATTTCTCAAGTTCAGAGCTTTTTTGTATGATCTTAAGCGTTCAGAAAGATTAACAAGATTTGTTAGTATTTGACTTGAGGCCTTTTCCCACACCCAGCAGCAAGCAGAGTCTTGAAAACTACTTTACTTTGAGTATTTTAAGCAGTCGTCCCTGTGATATGTTCGTTGTCTGACATATTCTACTTAAATACATGATTTTTCACCCGTTGTTATACCAACGTAAATGATTTCCTAAACAGCTTTGCTGAACATTGCTGAGGTAGCGGACCTTGGTTGTAAGTTACATTTGTCCATTCTGGTTACGAAGAATTGACTGTGGTTTTCTACATTTATCTTTATCAGATTGGCGTTCTTTATATGTATGTATACTATGCCATAAGCTTTTATTAAATTTCAGCTGTCGCATTAGCTAAGCGTCCCCTTTATAAAAGTGGTTTCAGTTTTCGGAAAATTTGGTCTCCACTACAGAATCTCAGCAAAAGATATAAATGAAGGTGAAGGTCACAAAGCAATTACATTAAGTTTAATGAAAGCTATGTCGGTAGTATTTGCAGCATACGTTCTAACTCAGGCACCTATTATGGGTCGAATCATAGCACCAATAGTTTGTAAGCGCTTCAAAAAAGAGGTTCGCATGCTCGGTTAAGCCACAAGCGGATGCTATAAAATCGAAAAACCGACAAGTTGTGCACCCGACTCGCACTTCTGCTCCCCAAGCGTACTGAAGTAAATAAAGTTATCCCTAAAGCGCTTGGATTTTCCTACAGGGTTGCTTTCCCGTTATGTGCATTTTGACTACTGTTTATTTTTGTTTGCTTATAAACATATATTTACGAATATTTCTTGACGTAAATTCCCTGTTTGCAAGCAGCATTTAATAGACACCGCTAACTTATGACTGCATGACATAATAATTTCGGCCGCAAAAAATAAGCGTCAATAAATTATGTGTTCAAATAGAATGTTGCGGCAATTCAAGCAAAATGTTGAGCCTTCTGATAAAGAACGAGACACATTTATTGGCTACTCAAACAAATTGTGCATGGCAACTTTGTGTACTTAATAATAATCTGGACTTGATTTGTACAGTAGTTAGATTCTATGTTATGTGAGTACAATGGCGGACTTCAGGGCTGAATATGAATTTGAGGATGGTTTGAGGTCTTTATAGAAATGAGAGAGGAAATCCACTAACTGCTTTGTCACGAGTCAGCTTGGATTCATCAGAGGCACTTATCTGACAGGTCGGGAAGTTTGGGTGGAACGCGGGTCGAGAATTGTGTGCATGTAATTACAGAATATCCGATGTACTCGACACTAGTCGGAATGCCGAACAATGAGGGTCATTTGGGCGAGAATTAGTTAAGCGGCGAAGGCATTTATCTGGTAATTAGGGTTAGTTTTTGTGTCAGTTGTGTGTGTATGTGATATGTGTATGGGGTCCAAGCCTAGTCCAGAGCAGTATTGAGGCTCAACTGTTAGTAGTTTCGGCTGTGAAGTCTGCTCGGAGACTTAATTCTGATACCACGGGGAGCAGGAGCCCTTGGAGCTCGCTCCAGCCTGTTCTTGTGGACTGACCGGGGAGTATCGTGGTGGTTGTGGTTAAAACCCAAATGCGGGAAGGACTGACACTTTGTCTGTTGATGTGGAGTTGAAATGCAACCGGGTGCCGGACTCAAAGTATGGCAGTGGTTTTAGATGGGCTTCAAACCCAAGGTGGTTAGTGCGTACATTCCACATTGCCAATAGGTACTGAAAAAGCCGAACAATTTCAGGGCGCTGATCAAAGCGTTGATTTAATCCGCTGTGTTCTTAAGCGCCGTGGGTCATCAGCAGGTACCCATGTTAAACACACCGGACGTTGTCACCCTGAGTTTTGAGCACGAAGTTCGGTGAAAAAACTCGAAAAAAGCCTTAAAAAAGCACTGGCTAATAACCGAAGGAGTTTTTCAGTGGAACTTTTGAAGCTGATTCCAAAATCCCAACGGTAAAATCCAAAGCTACGGCAGAGAAATATCTTTGTAACCAGGTTCTTTGAAATAAACAAGCTTGAGTCGAATTAAGGTAAGATAAGGATCATGGACACCAGCTCGTCCCGATGGATATTTAAACATATGTAATATATATACTTTATAAGGTCTCCAATCCTTCCTTCTGAGTGTTAAAAACTAGACTAACAATTCAAAGAAGTATATGTATAACGCCACCTTTCGATGCTTTTAGTCATATCCTTCTTAAGAAGGAGAAAATTTAATTTTTATTACAGCTAATTCTTGAACTCTCTGCTCTTTATTTCCTTTGAGTAGCAACAAATGGCATATTCCTTTCATTGATCAACTGAACAATGCTGGATAATTCTTTGCCTGCAGCTCAAAACTGCTTCTTTCAGGAAATCATAGCTTTTGCTAGAAAAATAAATGAAGTATGTATATTTGTAGGCGTAATTCAGACAAACAAATACAATAAAGGAGCAGCTCAACAAACATGCATAATACATGGTCGACGAGATTAAAACTTCGAAGCAAACAAGTATGAGTCGGTGAAATATACTAACGGTGAATAAAAATATGAGCTTGAACATGACATGCAAATAGAAAATGGAAAATAGAGTGAAAGAACAAGAGGAAAGTACGCAGAAGCTTAAGTGAGTTAAGGTGATACATTTTACACCCGATATCAACCATGTTCGATATTCGATACTCTTCTCCTTCATCAGCTGTTTAAAATCTATATTTCATAGTATTTCGGTGAGCCAAAGGTGATTCTTATTCTTTGAATATTTCGTGTATACCGTTATGTAGAATATTATACGTCAATGAGTAAGCCTCTCAAACTCTGAGTCAGTGTTATTAAGAGATATCGGCTTCGATACCTCTATAGCAGTTGAATTTATTTTTTCTGGTCAAGCTCTGCACATAATCTTTGCTTTGGTTAAAAGAAAAAAATATGTTAAAATGTTGCCAATTGTTTGGAGATTTTGATTTTAAAAAAGTTTTGACAGAAACACATGTTGAACATTTGGGTAACAAACTGAAACAAATTCTAATAGTTAAAATTTTAAAAGCGTTGCCATCTATTTAAAACATTTTATTCAATGGATTAGAATATTACAATATTGGAAATAAACGAAATGCGTTTAAGAATGCTTAAAGTTAAAAATATTTTTTGAGAAGTGTTGCCACCTGTTCTAAACTTTTTAATAAATTTTATGGAAGCGTACATTACAATAAGGACAAAAAAAGAACCGAATTTAAGAATGTTTACAGTTGAAAATAATTTTTTGCGGAGAGTTGCCATCTTTTTAAATCTGTCTGAATTTAATTTCATTAAATTTTTTAGAAAAATAAATGCTGATAATATGGGTATTAAACTAAAGGGATTTAAGAAACAGTTGAAAATTTTAGAAGAGTTGCCACCTAGATTTTTTATTCAATTACATAGGTATTTACATTATAATAGAGATAACGAAAGAACTAGGTTTAAGAAGGTTTATAATTGGAAATATTTATTAAAAAGGGTTGCCAGCTTTTTGAATTTTAATATTTTACAAAAAGGTAAGAAAACCGAATATCTCTATTTGAGCGGTAAATTAAACCTGCTAAGGAAAGTTTACAGTTTAAATAACTTTTTTCAGAAGAGTTGCCACTTTTTTATTTTTTATTAAATTTTCGATTTCTTTAAACTTATTTATTATTTTATTTTTCAATAGGATAGATGAACTATATTAAAATAAATATTGGATTGAATTGATTTTATTGTTAAAAAAATTTCAACAGGCTTGCCACCTGTTTGAAAGTCTCAATTTTATAGAAGCGATAGGAAAAAAGCTATTTTGTACAATATTAAAATGGTTTATAAAGTTGCAGTTGATTATATTTTAAAGAGAGTTTCCACCCTTTTAAAACTATTGATCAATATCACTGATAAAATTAAATAATAATGTTGAATTATGTGCATCAAACCTAAAAGATTTGAGAATGATAACAGTATAATCTATTTTTTGGCAGGGTTGCCAGCTGCTATTTATTTATTTATTGATAAATTAATATAACATCAAGTTTTGGATATGAAAAATTACTCAAGTCTGGGACTTAAAAATCTTGCAATTTTCTTATTTTTTTTCTATATTTATAATAACGGGATAACCCTTCGATAGCAGCTGGTCAAATGTTTACAATAATGGCCTTGAACAAATATATATACATAATATTTATATTAAAAATTTCTATGTAAAGCAATTACTTGAGCTTCTATAAATGTTTGCATACGTGAACCTTTAACATATTCACTCCAATTATACATATATATATCTAGTATACACACATATGCACAACTGATTGTACGAAATGGTTTTCACTGCTTGATTGGTTAACTCGCTTTTTGAATATTTCTACCGCCATATTTATCTGCGTACAAAGAAAATATGGAGCTCCATAACGCATATGAAATATTTACCTATTGGTTGATTGGTAAACTAAGCTGCATATGAAAATATTTGAGTAGCAATTTAACGATTGAAATTATTCAACCAGAAAGTTCAATGGAAAGTTCAATTACAACCTAAACAATTTTTAAATATACATATAGTACACCAAACATTACATACATATAGAAAGAAGTAAGTTAAAGCACTCGGAATTTAATAACAAAATTAAATTCTTCCGTGATGATCAAGACCCACACGTTACTGAGATTGGGAATCACTACCGCCCAATGATAATCGAATATTTTTGGCCCGAATCGGATGATATGGTTCGAATAGAACGGCGCCATTGGGGCCTTAGAAAATTGAAAGTACGAATCACTAAACTTTTCGAAAAGCAGCGTCGCATTAACGTCTGTGAAACAGTGATTTGGTAGTAACCGGGATGTCATGAAATGCATTATTACTGGCGTTGTGTTTTGGATCTATGCTTACGACCCGGAAACAGACGATCAATCAAGCCGAAAAATCCACGTCAAAGCAGGTAAAAAAAAAAAAATTAAGGTTGACAGTTTTCTTCTATTATCGAGATTATGGATCAATAACTCTTGGTCATATCGTGCCGCAACCACCGTATTCGACTGATTTAGCTTCGTGTGAATTCTGGTCCTTCAGCAAACTAAAACGACCGCTTCGGGGAAACCATTTTGAATCAACTTGATGATGACTTTGAATCAACAAATGACTTTAACAACAGTTTCGAGGTTTGGAAAAACCGTTGACACAAGTGCATTGGCGCCTAAGAGGATTACTTTGAGAAGGACCGCATGAATTTAATAGAATAAATTAAGAATTTAAAAATATGTACAAAGTCTTACTATTTTTTGCTAATAGTAGTACCTTACAGACTGACCGATGTTTTCGGCAAAATGTCAGCCATACACCCTGTGGTCCACATATTTGTCGTTTGCGTTCTTGAAAAGTTATAATTCGATCTCGACAATTTTTTGGCGTAAAATGAAATAAGCATCTTGAAAGTACTATTTGTGCAGAGTTATATCTGAATACGTTGATTGATTCTTGATTTGTACATTGAAAGTGAAAGAATCAGATGAAATTTAAAATTGTGTTATATAGGAAATAGTCGTGATTTTTGTCTGATTTCACCTATTTTCACAATGTGACATATAAATCTCAGAATAATGTTATCTGTATATTGAATTTCATTGAAATCAGCATAGTAAGTTACGAAATTTAGCTGCGAAAGCTACTTTAGGTTTCTGAATCATTTATTTATTAATCTATAGCGATTTAAGTAATTGGTTTATAACCAATGGATAGCGAATATGGTGAAATGTAGAAAAAAGCTCTAATTGTCACTAAATAAATTAAATCAAGAGTAATTTGACATATTGCAAACGACCTGAACTGTTCCTTAATATTGTTTGCAGTACTCATTTTACATGAATTAATTAAAGAAGAATTGCATTACATGCTGTTAATGCTTCATGTTTCTCACGCTGTTTAAGATAATTAAGTTTACGGCTTTGACGCAAGTTCACAGCTTGACTTTAATACGACAGACATTAATATATTGCCGTAAGTGTTTGACATCTTTGGTCACAGTCAATGGAATTTAATTACAAAATAAACTGTGTTTTCGAATGAAATTCGAAAAGAGCTCATAACATGAGAATTTGAGGCATTTGCATGATAAGCTTCGGTAAAACTTCTGACAGGCTTTAGTAATGAAAGCATTATTGGATTGAATAGCAACAGCAGGTTGTCAAAAATGATTTTTTGTTCGGATCTGTTTTAACTAAAGTAGAAATATTGTGTTTTCTGTAGTAGTTTTGTCATAAAACTGTCATTCTGGTAGTCGAAACATATATCAAATGCACTTTTCCATATTTTTTGTTAACCGATAAGTGTACAGGTTAAGAAAAGTCGTGGAATTGCTCCTACCACCGAAGGAAACGCACGAACTTATATGGATAGCTGTAAAGTCTGGTACTTTTATTTCATAAATCCTAGATGCTGATCACCAGATTCTTATAGATCAACATAGCATTTTAAGCCTACCACACATTTGTTAAGGCGCTTATCTCTAGCGAGCTCATAGGCTTTCCTGTTTTCATCGCTTCCGCAGTGATACGGCACGCAAGCAATTCGGTAATGTTACTGATAAAGAGGTCAAAACCCTTTGCCTAGTCTTCAGTGCACTCTCAGTGAGCTCGAAGTGAATAAAGACCTCTCTGAAAGTAGTTACACTTCGCAGCAGTATATGATTGCTTATCATGTGGGCTTCGCTCAAAAACACTGCAGCGGCCTGTTAACCTCAAGTTAAAGTTTGGGAACACTCGTCCAGACAATTCAACCATCAAAGAAACCCAAAAGAGGTTGTTATCGACGAAAACCTCAAAAAAGTCCACAAAATTATTTTAAAAGATCGAAAAGTGAAGTCGTTCAGCGGGCACTATAAAGATATCAGATATGATGTACCCGTTCATATCATATCATTCAAAAATATTTGGGTATGAGTAAGCACTGTACAAAGGGCGCGCCGCGCGAGCTCACTTTTGACCAAAAACAAAGACGATTTAATGATTCATAGCAGTGTTTGGAAATATTCAAAAGTAGAAAATTCGATTTTTTTCGTCGATATGTGAAAATGGATGAAACATATCTACACCATTTCAGTCCGAAGTTCAATCGACAGTCATTCGAGTGGAATGCACATGTTGAACCTGCTCCAAAGCTTGGCAAAACGCATTAGTCAGCTGGCAAGGTTTCAACTTCTGTATTGTGGGAAATGTATGTAATAATGTTATTTGACTACTTTAAAAAGGGCATGACCGTCAACAGCGACCATTACATAGCGTTATTGAACGGTTCTAAAAACGAAATCGTCGAAAAACGTCCACATTTGAAGAAAAGAAGAGCACCGTTTTACCAAGCCACTGCACTGTAACACAAGTCAGTGAAAGCCATGGGAAAAATTAATGAACTGGACTTCGAATTACTTCCGCATTCACCTCATTCTACAGACCTGGCCCGCAGCGACTATTTTCTGTTCTCAGATCTCAAAAGAATGCTCAATGGGAAGAAATTTTCCTCGAATAAAGAGGTGAAACTGAGACCTATTTTGAAGCAAATGACAAATCGTACAACAAAATGGCAGCAAAAAGTTGGAGAGTAGTATTTTGACTTTCACATTTTTTACTTAATCATTTAATTTTTGCCCATTCATTAGGTTTATTTATTCACTGAGGTATTAAGAGGTATTAAGTAAAATTATTGTCATGGAAGTAGTCGAACCAACTAATCTGGTTATCATTTCCTTACCTTATCATTTTATGTCAACGCTTATGGAAGCAAATTTTCACTTTAGTGATAAAAGCTTGTAAGATTGACAACTCATTTACTTTGAACGACTCCTTTATGTAGTTTGACAAATCAAATAATTTGACAACTCAATTAGTTTGACAACTCAACTAGTTTGGCAACTCATTAAGTCTGTTATAGCGAAAATCGCTCCTTAATCTGTAAGTCTTTTCCATATAGTAGCTACTTTTATCCGTCAACTGAATAGTATTAGTTAATTTCATTAAAATAATTTTTAGACCATCATCAAGAAAATGAAATGTTGAGTGACAGTAATCCGGCCAGTCTATCGGAGATTTTTCGATTCACGATTTAAGATGAAATAACTTATTTATTTTTTTTATTATCTTAGGTTTTTTCATAAGTAAACCAATTAAAATTCTTCTAAATTAAACGGGTTTTCTTCCATTTCGAAGCCTAAAAGTATAAAGACCTAAATCTACTCGAGCATGTAATCTTTCGGCTAGACACATACGCCTTGCGAGTAAATATTTATGCGAACATAAATATGTGTGTATAGTACAAGTATGTAAGCAATTGTAAACAAACCCTTGAGTAAAACAATTTTATTTATCATAATAAATACCGAGCACGTGATGGCATATTTTTGCTTATGTTCCTTTTTTCTTTTTGGTGTTTTGCTTTTAAGCCTTCCCTATGGCAATGCAAAAACTTCAAAGCAGGCTTTAATCTTTTAACATCCGACCTACTAAAGTAAATCAAAAATGTTTTTATAATTACAACAAACATTACATTTTTTGACTACACATAGGTGTGTGTATGCATGTGAACCATAAGGGTCAAGCTACTTAACGGAAATTTTGTGCGGTCGCGCAAAAACTTGAAAGAGAATTTTGTGGTAGTACGAGGCGGCGATTTAAGGATATTTTGTTAAGTTTGGCTGAAACCAAATAACAGTTTTTTAAAGTTGTATTGGGAAATAGTTTATGAGAGGGGTAAGTTAATATTTGAATTATACTTTCATCAAATGACACAAAATATTAGCACCACAAACACGAACTGATAGGTGGCGCTGTATTCGTAATATCTCTCAGACCCTATTAACTCTACGTTCAAATATACTAAGAATAAGTCGTAAGGATATACAAATATTGAAAATTAATTATTTGGAGATGTTAGAATTCTGATAAGTATGTTATGTTTTTTGGGAAAAAGTATCGTTATGTCAAATTTAATGACAATTAGAAGAAAGTGAAGACAAGTGTTTCCTATCAATCGATAAAAGATATTTCACTGGTAACAAATTGACGATGCCTATAGCGACATTTTAGAGTAACTTGATTAACAAAAACGAATTTGACTCTTTTCACTTGCTTGTCAAAAAGTGTTGTCGTTACTTTGACAAAACTGTCATATGATTTGACATAGTGAAAGTTTTTCAAAAGAAATGAATTGCACTCAAGGCTATTAATTTGTTAAGACAAGACGGCGCCACGTTCCACACAATGCATTAATCAATGGATTTATTGAGAGAACACTTCGATAAGCTGATAATTCCAAGTTTCGTCGATTGACCACAAAGAATGAAGAATGTTCTTTCGAATGATAATAAACATTTCCCATTAAAATTTAAGCTTCTGTGGTTGTTCTTTAAAAAAAAGTAGGGAGCTTCGAATGTTCACCACCACGCGTTGCATCCTGAGTAACGCTATATGACCTGCGGCCGCCCCCACCTTTCAAACTTTTTTAACTTTCGATCCTTTACCCGACTAGTAACTAGATTAGGACTATTAGATGGATTGATTAATTTATTGAATCCTGTTCTGGTGGTGAAGGCATTCTGTCACTTGGGTATGCAGAGGTGACACCCAGTAGGAATGGCTGATGGGTTAATAACAAGGCTGTCTCCACCTCGTTAAAATCCTGGTAGGCTTGAGAGTATGTTTCTTTCGCAATAGCATTATGTTAGTGTAGTTGGTGTATAATGTGATGACTGACACTGTTTCACAAGAGATTGCGTCAAACCTCTGTCGCAACAAAGGCAACCTTGTGACGAATTCCTTTCCGGGGGGTCGATAGCTGCTCTGAGTGGGGATCTTAAAAACATGGACACAAAAAAAAACAGTGTAAATGACGACAACATGGTTGGGCGGAAACGACCTCAGTGAAAACAAAAAAAATGTTAGGTGAGACGCCATCATTTATCCCGTGAAAAGGATGGTGGGCGGAAACTATGGGCAAGGGTGACAGCAGGAGCATGCCGACTGAAACAAAAGGTAGAGCGAAAAAGTGAGGTGGATTGAGGGCTGTCCTCTCTTTCTATGTAGTTATTATCATAAATTTATAAATGGAAATAAAATGCATCGATATAAGTGGCGAATTAAAAAAAGTTTAGGAATTAACTGAGACATATGTTTTCGAAAGAGTTGCCATCTGTTAGATAATTCTACAATAAGGTTATATGCTAAACGAATTTCACAGTCTGAAAACGTTAATACAAATAAAAAATATATAATATATAAATATATTTTTGGGAAAGAGTTGCCACTTATCTAAAAATTTTAATTCAAGGAATAGAGCGCACATTTTAAAAATAGTAACAAAATAAAAAAGTTTATGAAAGATTACAGTTTTTCAATGGATTGTTTTATTCCCTTTAAGAGTTGCCACCTTTTAGAAGTTATTTTAATTCCCAAAACTAACTAAATATGACAATATGAACATAACCAAAACAATAAAATTATTTTAAAAAAATGTCTGTGGGAGCTGAGCGAAATCCACGACGAAGTTCAAATCAAATGGCTAAAGAACTGAAAATATCCGACCGCAGCTCCGACGCATATTGAAAAAAGAGCTCAAGGTCAAGCCTTACAAGTTTCAAAAGGCCCATGATCTCACACCGAAGCAGCAACAAGTAAGACTTGTGAGAGCGAAGCAGTTGCTTCACTTGGCCGAAAGCGGTGAAATTCCGCACATTGTGTTTTCTGACGAAAAAATTTTTCCAATTGAGTAATTCGTAAACTTTCAAAACGATAGGGTTTACTTGAGCGACCGTTCCTACGAGAATCTAAGTCATCGGTTGGACGTTTCAACAAGACTCAGCACCGTCTCACAAAGCGCGAGTGAACTAAGAATGGCTGAAAAACAACGTTCCGAACTTCATTACGACCACACAATGGCTCTCGAATTCACCAGATGCGAATCCAATGGATTACTCTTTCTGGGCTATTTTGGAGAACAAGGTCCGAAGTAAAAAATACGCCAGTCTCGAGTTGCTGAAGAAAGCCATTGTTCGTGAGTGGGCCAAAATACCGGCAAGTCACATTCGGGCAGCTTGCGATTCGTTTTTTGATCGTTTAAGGCCATAGTTAAGGCAAAAGGTGGTCATATCGAGCAAAAGTGAATTGGTCCTGAATTTATGATCATTTTCACACATTTTGTAATTTAAAATAAATAAAAACAATATTCCAATCTGAATTTATGGCTTTTTTAATTGGTTACACTTGTGTCGGACCCTGTACTAGTGACGCTTGTCGTGATGCCCAGAACGCCTAGGTAGAAACACAAAAGACCGTCGTATATCTGGAAAGCGCCTAGAGATAGCCACCTATTTATTGAACAGGAAATCTGCCAATAGAAAGTGGTCGTAGAAAGTATGGCAACCAAAATACTTCAACCTCAGTCTATCGACAGTTGAACAGTGAAAGAGAAAGTGACAATTATTAGGCTCACAGCGTGACTGCTAATAGGACAGTGAATCTTGCTAAGAACCAGTAGCTCCATGTACCTTTTGCAGGATTTCAAAAAGATATAAGTGCTCTTTGGTGAGGCCTATAGATCCAGCCTACGAGTGCACTACTACAATAGAACACCTGCTCGTTCCCATACTAATAGGTCTTGGGTAAGGGTGTCCTTTTTAGCGAGTTCAACGGCTTATAAAGACATAACTAAGGTATATTGTAACCGCTATCTTTATGCAGCCACAACGTCACAGTTAAATATAAAGTTATGTATAAGAAATGTGTCTTCACTTTCAGTTATTCATCCACCATGCAATCTTCATAAATTGGTTTATAGAAAATTTTGTTACAAAAAAGTGGTAAGTACGGCTTAGCAACAGCAGCTTTTCCACCGGCGTCTAGCATAACCTCAAAGCGCCAAGGTGCAGCAACAACAATAATAATTGATATGAATGACTACACTTGGCTAACAATGAGAATCCCGCTGCTAAGTGGGACTAGTTCAAACACAATAGACATTCCTTGAGTATTTATGAAAACAGAGTACAGCGCTGAGAGTTGTGTCAACACAGCTGGAGTTCCGTTTGATATCCGCTCACTTTGCTCAACTAGTTTGCACAAGCAATTGGCTGTTTGGCTGTTGCAGCAGCTGCCACCGGGTTATTGGTATTTGCTTTGTGGTTTAATAAATTCTCGCAAAATCGTATTTGGGGTTTATATTAGCTATTTAATTGAGAGATAATTGAATAAATTTTCAAATTACATGGTATTAAGTATGTGATTCTGTGAATGAATAGTAAAAACTGTACGATTTTCTACAGTGAATTATGATGTTATGGTAAGCTTAGTAATTCAACAGTTTGATAGAGAAAAGGAGAGTAAAACATCAGTTGTGGAAAAGTCGCACTTTCAGATACCTTCAGACCAAACTTTGTAACCTAGTTACCCACATAAGTAAAAGGACTACCAACAAGAACGATGTGACGGTCACCATGATCCGTTTGCATATCTACACGACAGTTTTTGATGATCCGGTCCAGCATTTTGGCTGGAATGTCAGCTGTAGTGCGCCGAATGTTATTTTTGATCTCCTCAAGCGTGGCTGATTGATTTAAATATACCCCCAGAGAAAATATACTAGAGTCGTTAACTCACCGGATCTTGGCGGCCATTTGTTTGGGCTATTTCTGGAAAATAAGCCTAGAGTCGACAAACTTTTCACGCAATGTGTCCATGTCTCGACGTGGAAGATGAGGCAGCGCACCGTCTTGTTGGAAATAGACATCGTCTACGTCGACTTTGTCGAATTCCGGGGAAAAAAGTCGATCAATATCATGTTATAACGCTCGCTATTGATGGCAACGGAATTTCCTGCTTCATTTCGATCGTTTTCACAATCCACGCCAAACGGTCAATTTTTGAGGAAGCAAATGCGTTTTCTGAATCATACGAGAACTCGACACATCCTAATAACGACATCGTTTTTTGTTGACAAAGCTATTAAGCCAGAAATGAGCCCCATCTGAGAAAATGAGCTTCAATGAAAACCGTCGTTGGCCTCCATTCTTTTCAGCGCTCAATCGGCAAGGACTCTCTGACAAAATTTGACGCAAAGCCGTAAACAGTCACACGCTGTAAAAATAAAGTGGAAGTATTATGCGACGAAGATTGTTGCCAAACACAAGAAAAGCTTTCAAAACGTTAAAACCCACCGGATACATTCAAAAGCAATGAAACTGGGTAACACGTGGATTGAGCCCCAGAGACGTTGAAATAGGGTTTTGTAAGTCAGAAATGCTGCTGGAAAGCTACAAAAGGAAGCCCGTTTACCATAAGAGTGTGACTGGTTATGTAAAATGAATCCATTGCGACAATCTTGTGAAACCTGCTCAGCCAGTCAAATGAACGGCAATGCCGAATATCCGAGACGCCAAGGTAATGAATGCTCTATACTTGTATTTAATGAAATCAGAACGGCGTACTTTATTATGAGCTTCTAAAACCGAAGGAAACTAAAAGAAGTAACGCTAAATACAAATATCAGCAATTCGAAGTGAAGGATTGCCGAAAAACATTCGGAATTTGGGACTACTACAGTAGATACAAGCCAACAACTTTCCATAGTGAGAACGCTCGGTCTCATGTTGAAATACCAGTTAAAAAATATTTAGAAAGTAGCGGTTGGGAAGTTTTGCCACACCCTGGCTTATAACCGAGACCTTGTCGCTTCTGACTACTATACCATATTTTCCGGTCGACACCGAACGCCTTAACATATGAATAGGGTATCAAACATCACTTGATTCATTCCGCAAATTGATTTAGGGAAGGCGAAAAAGTGTTATAGTTTCAGATGGAAAATTTTTTGAAAACACCGCAAAGTTATAGACCCAGTGACCGTGATACCTACTGCTCTTGAGCAAATACCTGAATACTTGATCGTGAATTATGTCCGTTCTACGCATATCCATTCTGAATAAAAATTATTTTATATAATATTTCGGTGCTTAATTTACTATTGTACTAGTTTTGGTCAAGCTTTAGGAAAGGCCGTTTCTGAGCACAGAAACTTAAAGTGATTGCAGTAAAAGTGACTTTGCATAGCTGACTTTTGCTCTATTTCAAACACGGGCAAATTCTCAACTGCAGACTTCGAGCAATGCGATTATATTAGTTATATTTGCCCATCTCTTTACCACAAAACTTACATTACTGTCTACAATCTATTAAAAATAGCTCAGTAGAATTTTTCTATTCTCCACTGAACCACTTCTTCTTCTTTCTTCTATTAACACTACAAACTCTCCTTAGTAAACGCTACCTTGAACCCCAGATCTTGTACAAACACTAGACTAGATTGCCAGTAGGGAGAAGCCAGTACTTTACGTAACTTAACCGTTATTATTTTAAGTACGTCGAATGATTGCCTTCTCTCCAGCGACAGCAGCTGCAGCTTGCGCGATATTAGATAGATAATTGCGCGAATAAGAAATAAAAGAAATCCAACTAGAAATGAGAAAATATGTGTGAAATGAACTCAAGCGTTTCCGCCTATGCGACACTTTAGCAAGCAGACACAATCTACATGCTTCGCTTCAATTCGTCCGTTTTGCGGTGGGGCGAAGCCGTTGTTGGCATAACGTTAAGCGCCTGAACGTATGCTGCGAATTGCTGCAGAAATCCAAGTAATTCTTTTTCATTTTCTAGCGCATTACTCAATTTGCCCTTAAGTTGTGGCAAATGATAGTCGGCGCTCGGTTTGCATAGGATTTACTAAGGGTAGTCAACGCTTTTTCGATTTTTCTCGTCACAAGCACACCTACCTCATACAAACACCTATAGATTTGTTTATATGTGTGTGTTGTTGAGCGAAATCTAATGCCTGGCAATTTTTTATCCCAGCTTGGCGTTGTCATGCACAACGCACACTCCAGAGAACTTAGCCGTTAGTCACGTTTTCCCACTACTGTAACACTACTACTGCTTCAGGTGTGGTTCCGCGTATGGCCGCGGTTGGGCATTGAAAACGCAAAACAATAGCCATAAATATTACAATTGCTTAATCTAAAGGTAAAAGCTGGTTTTATAAAGGTATGTATGTATATATGTACATGCATATGTACATATGTATGTGGTATCTTTGTTTAGCTTTGAACTGCATTTCAATAACTCCTTTAATATTGATTCTTGAAGTACTTTTGCCCCAGAATTGAGTAGTATGTGGTCAAATAATGGAAATGGAAGCTAAATTAACTAAAGATAATTAATTATTATGAAAGCAATGAAAAAAGGTTTTAAAAATCTACAAAGCGAATTCCTTTGCTTATAAATGGTCAAATATTTGTGTTCACTAAAATAAAAAATGTCAATCATAAGCAATTAGTAATCCTGTAATTTGATTAATTTTGGTGTGTGCCTTGGATAAATATGGAATGGTACGCCTAATTGTAGGCAACAATTTTCAGTATTACAATATATTGTCGCGTACTCACTACACCGTAAATCTAAAATAAACGAGTAGAGATGTGTGAGAATTAAAAATTAGTCCATCTTTAAGCTCAAAATGTAGATATAAACATTCATGCACTTAGCCACAGACAAGATTTTCAATCAACACACTTTAGTTTAACGTCAAAAATAGAGGAAATAGTTATTAGAATGTCTTCAACCATAAACGACATATTTCACGTTGTTCGACCTTTCGACTGATTTTTTTTAATAACGTGGGTGTCTTTGCTAAGTTGCTGTTATGAATACCCTTAAGGGTAGGCTACCTCTTGCACAGAATTCTAGGTTCCTTTTATAAAAATGTATCCAAATGAAAGTCTTATCGAATGTAAATGCTCTTATAGTATAGTTCAAGAAACGTATCTAGTTCGTCAGAACTCCTCTTGGATCATTGCATGATAGTAACAAACATTCTATATGACTTTATAACAATCAGTTCAGATAAGAAAATTTTGTGCTTGCATTTGAATCAAAGATGAACCAAGACTACTTGGAGTAAAGTGATGTTAAAAAGACAACTATGTAGGGCTTGGTGGACTTGTATGAGACAAGCACTTCATTAAAAATCTGATTTTATTCTATGATATTTCGCCATAAAGAACCTTAATCTAGATGCTTAGCTTATGACAAATCTTAACCGATCTCGAAAATAAATTTAAAAAAAAGGGAGAAGCGTTAACTTCGGCGGCACCGAAACTAATATACCCTTTACAGGTGCATTTCTTTTAGTAAATATGTGATAAACTTAATGTACCCTGTTCAGGGTATAAATATGCCAAGGCTTGCCAATAATAAAACAACTCAAGAACTGCAAAATTCTGCTTGATATTTTATGTATTACTTCAGAAGCATTAAAAAATTTTAATTGTTTCAACAAAAAACGCATAAATTTGACCACAGAACTTCGCACAGAGCAAAAACTTTTGTTTTTTTTTTTGTAAAAATTTGTTTTTCTACCTTTTTTCTTATTTTTTCTGGAACTTTTGTGTAAGGAATCGAAAAGACACAGTTGGAAATTTTGAAAATACAATTTTAGGGTTTATTTACAAATAGTTTGTACGAAATTATCCTGCACTTGTCTTAAGTCTCTATTAAACATTGACTTCTACATACATATATGTGACCCCGCACATAGAACCCGGCTAGTGTGTCAAAACAGGATTTTTCACGAGAGGCGTTGAAAGATGTGAAGCACGTGGTCTCTCTCCCTTTTCCTGCTTGTTCGTTACTATGTTCGCAGTTTGGCATAATGAAGCCGTCTGAGTGTTGTCATGGTAATCAAACGCCTGTCGCTTTCTGGTGTTGCTGTTCGCCGATAATCTCGATTGACATGGAAAAAGCTTTCGACCGAGTGGGTCTGCATACTATCATAGCACAACTAACCACTTGGAAACTCGGTCCAAAAATAATTAACTATATACGGCACTACCTTCTCAATCGAAAAATTCGCGTAAAAGTTAATGGTGTTATAAGTGAGCAATGTCCAATTGAGAACGGTATTCCACAAGGCTCGCCTTTGTCTGTAACACTTTTCCTTATAGCCTTCGATCATTTAAGCCGTATAATAAATGAACACAAATACTTTAAACATCTACTGTACCGATGATCTTTATATCTTCAACATCGTGCGAAATTCAAATACTTTTACTAACCAAATTAACACTCTTTTTAACAATATCTTAAGCTGGTGTCATATCAGTGGTACTAAAATCTCTACTAATAAATCTAAACACCTACACATATGTAACAAACGAAATTGTAATAATACCTCATTAAGCACCAACAACTGTAATATTATAAATGTAAATAAACTTAAAATTTTAGGCTTAATATTTAATCATAAGTATACATGGAATGATCACATAACAGAATTATGTTCATCACTTCAAAATAGATTAAACGTAATCAAGTGCCTCAGCAATATAAAATTAGAAAGTAATTCCAACACACTCACTCACATAGTTAAATAAATAATTCTGTCAAAAATTGATTATGGGTTCCCTATATTCAGCAAAACATCAAAAAGAAACTGGTCAAAGATGGCGTCAGCATACCACACTGCAGCCCGACTTGCCATAGGGGCTTTCTGTACTACCCCTATAGAAAACATTCTAGCTGAAGCCGGGTTACCTACCTTAGAAAACAGATTGCTTTACATCACCAGAAGCATGATTACGAAAATCATCAATGCCGAAGGCTCTCCTGTTAAAGCCGCACTAACAAACAGGCTACACCGGAAAAGAAAAACCAGGAAAACCTCAGCCTTGCAAACGCTGATCCATTCTGCAAAGGAAATGAATATTCATTTAAATAACCCAGTGATCCCAAGCCTTCGCGCTCCTCCTTGGTGTCTTACAAAAACGTGCGTTATTCTGGATTTGGCTAAATTTAAAAAAGAAATTACACCTCCAGACATTTATTTAAAATACTTCGCAGAAATAATAAGTTCTCATAAAAATTGGGATACACTCTACACAGACGGATCAAAGGATTACAATAATGTGGCCTTCAGTGTCGTTAAGGATAACTCAGTAATCATGTCAGCTATACTACCTCCTTTTGCCTCAATTTTCACGGCAGAAGCAACAGCCATCCTGCACGCTTGCCTAATAGCAAAAAAGAGTAGACGTAAGCACCTCATCTTCAGTGATTCATTATCGTCGCTCAAAGCCATACTAAACATCAATTATGCTGATCCAACCGTTTCTCAAATTAGAGATATCCTCATCGACAATATTAGTAAAATCAAGTTATTATGGATACCCAGCCACATTGGTATACAAGGCAATACTCTAGCCGACGCCCAAGCCAAACATGCGACAAGAGCACCCTTAAAACTTATAAATACCAACAATAAAAACGACATTAAAAATTTTGCTAAAACATCCTATCGTGAGGCAGAAAATGAACACTGGAGCCAATACTCCCACTATTACAAAATAATAAACCCTCAACGAAGATCGCCTCTCTTCCCTACAACCATATCCAGAAGACATTGCATTGTATACACTCGCTTTCGTTTGGGTCACACCAAACTAACACACAAACATATATTGGAAAACTCACAAACACCAGTTTGCCGATATTGTAATACCGAGAATCTCACAACTCAACATCTAATACAAAACTGCACTTCATTGGAACACAACTGTCTCAACTTAAACTTAACAGAATTACTAACAAACGTCCTTTTCTATAAATAATAAATAAATAAATAAATAATCCCACATTTTGACACACTAGCCGGGCTTCTATGTACATATGTATGTATAACTACTATGAGAATCAACTCAACACATTTTGGTTAATTTTTCAGGTATGAGGCGTGTCAATGCTATACTCGTACCAAAAGACCTCAACATTGTGCAAAAACGACGGCGTATAGAAGTCGGAAATTATTACAACGTAGCTAAGGACCCTAACAAGCTGGAGCCGAAACCGAAAATATCCTAGTTCGCTGAATGCACTGAAAGTCAACCTTGCCGAGGTTTATAGCAAAGTTCCCACGACAGTCGGTTCTACATAACCGGAATAGATCCAGATTTTTTATCTGATCAAGCACTGTCAACTCGGCAGAATTCTGCCGCTAAAATAACTATAACAGGCTTGTAGCAAATGTATGGAAAATTCGACTGAGCGTTGGCTCAAAAGGTATGTATGTGGAAGGCGATATTAAAGATATTTTTTGTCAGAGCAACCCAATCCAAGAGTTTTGTGAACAAAAATTAAAAAAAAATGCAGGTAAATTGAAAAGTCCACAGCCTGACATATAAACTAATACTAGAAATAAGTACGTATGGTTTTCGGTTAGCCCTAAGTTTCAAAAGGCTCTTGTATAAATTTGACACCTGTGTTAATAGTTTGTGAATTATATCATTTTGAGTAAGGCAACTTTTCTAAATGTCAAAAATATGGTTAAAAAGGAATTTCGCGTGTGGATAAATGCTTTTGAAGCGAAAGTACGCAGTTGAAGCAAAAAATCGGCTTGATGAGGAGTTTCCGAACACTCCCCCAGGAAAATCAACCATCAAGGATTGCCATGCTAAGTTCAGACGAGGCGAAACGAGCACCAAAGACGGTGAACGCAATGAACGACCAAAAAACGTTTTTACCAACAAAAACATCAAAAAAGTCCACAAGTCGTTTTGATGACCGTCACATGGAGTTGTTCGACAAAGCAGGCACTCTAAAGATATCAGCTAAATGTGTACATCATATCACTCACGAATATTTGGGTATGAGAAAGCTCTGTGTAAAGTGGATGCCGAGCGAGCTAGCTTTTGACCAAAAACAATGAAGAGTTGATAATTCGGAGCAGTGTTTGGGTGTAATAAAGCCGAGTTATATATGTATGTACTATATATAGTCGATATATATCATCGTTTCACTTCGAAGTCCAATCGAAAGTCATTTGTGTGGAATGATGATGATAAACCCGTTCCAAAGCGTGGCGTCTGTATTTTAAAAATTTTTAAATATAAAATAATTTTTATCGGCTACCTTGAAAAAGGTAGGACCACCAACAGCAACTATTACATAGCATCATTGGACTTTTTGTAGTGCAAAATTGTCGAAAAAGTCCACATTTGTAGAAAAAGAAAGTGCTTTTCACCAAGGCAATTCATCGTGTCACAATTCCGTAAAAACGACGGCACAAATCAATGAATTGGTGTTTCAATTCCTACCGTATTATCCAAATCTGGTCCCAGCGACAATTTACTGTACTCACATATCAAAAGAATGCTCGGTGGAAGGAAATTTTCGTCGGCTGAAAAGATGAGCGCCGAAATTTTTTGAAGAATACTTTGAAGAAGAGGACTAATCATACTACGAAAGTGATAATCAATGTATCACCATTGAAGGAAACTACATACATATGTAGCAGAAAAAATGAATTTTACCAAAAATACGTGTGTTACTATGGTAGACCACGAACCTTTCAATGGAGCTGTCTTTCTATTGTGCAGGAAAAAATGGTTTAAATGGCAAAAATATGATTAATAACTTGATCTGAAATTTTTTGACCAATTTGGCAAAAAAAATCTGGAAATTTTTTTTAAAAACATTTTATTTCACCAATGACAATATTGTTTAGCTATTCAAACGCATACCCATATCTGGGTCAAAAAGACTTTTAAAGTGAAGTGCAAATGGGTTAAATAACTTTTCTGGCAGAGGCTTCCACTGCTTGATAATACATATTTTCCGAAAACATTATTAAATTCTGGGTAGCCACAATGTAATTTACTTTATTTAACATTCCACTACGCTTAGTTTCAAAGCCAAAAACTCCTTTCAGTGCTTTCATTTTTCAGCCATAGAACCAAACATTGTTTAGTGCACAATTGTTTACCGGAAAAACGCTAACAAAAGATTACTTTTGTCTCCAAAGCATACACATTAACTTAATTAATTTAACTGACTATTTTCAAACAAAAACGTAAGCTTTTCAGGTAAACAGTTAAATACATAAATGGCCGAGTGCTACGTACACCAGTTGCACTGTTAGAAAAAATGAACACACTGGAAATTTATCAAGAGCACTACGAATGTATGTAACAAGCTCAAACACGCGCAAATTAAATATTTGTGTACACATACACATATACAGAGAGTGAAATTTCACAAGCGAATATTGTTGAAATGAAGAGGCGACAAAAACGCTGAAACGGTCGAGAGGTAAAACGTGTGGGAGCAGTTTGGTGCTTTGAGTCTGATTTACACACATAAATACAAAGCTGAGCATATTGCCCAAAGAGGTAGGTATACATATATAAAATTAATTAAGTTGGCCAATTGACTTACCTAAATGGCGAATGCGAGCAGAATACATTTATAGAGAGCTCGACACACACACACACATTCCACGGAGATCAGACAGTGAAATGAAGAAAATGAAGAGAATAAATTATATGAATATACTTACAAAAAAAAATGAAATATAAGAAATATAAAGCATATACACACATAAAGAGCTGCAAATAACAGTGCCAACAGCTGTGCTCATAAGCTCAAAAGCTGAGTGAATTAAAGGGAAACAATCCTGTTGACTGTGTGTGCCTGTGTTTTTATTTGCATAGTTAGTGCTCCATTGTTTACATATTGTATTTTCTTGTTGAAAATGATAACTAAGCGTTGCCACCTGTTCGTAAATTACGCTGTCGTCTGCACTAATAAGCCAATTGCGCAGTTGATGTCATAAAAGCAACATAAATTGCCTGCAATTTTTTGCTTCTAATTAAGACTTCCGAGCTTGAGCTTTGTTTCGCAGCTGTTGACATGTGAGTACCTTTTATGTTCGATATGTAATGGCATTTATTAGCATAATTTTGACTTTGCTTTGCATTTATTAAAGAATTAAATTTTTGAAACAAAAAAATAATTTTTGAAAATTTAAAGTCTCTTTTAACAGTGCCGCTATATGCGGAGTGAGCGGAATTATCTTTTGATTTCACCAGCTTTCACACTAGCTTTAGTAGTTTAAGAGATATGTACACTAAACTTATTAGAGGGCGAGGCCATGCCCACTTTTTCTAATTTTTTTCCCACAGGTGTATCTTGCCACTGCGAACGCCTGTGTCAAGTTAGAGTGCTATGTATTAATGTAGTGCTTAGTTATGGGTTTCGCTTAATGGCGTTTAGTAGGCGTGGCAGTGTTCTGATTACGCCCATCAACGAACTAATACCTTTTTGTTACCAAGGAACTCAAATACTAAGTTTCAACAAGATAACTCCATTTGTACTCAAGTTACAACTTGCACGGACGGACAGACAGACAGTTACCCGGATTTCAACTTTTCTCAGTATTCTGACAATGTATATATATGTACATATGTATATAACCCTATGTCTATCTCGCTTAGTTTTACATGATACATATAACCGTTAGATGAACAAAACTATTATTCTCTGTAGCAACAGGTTGCAAGCGTATAAAAATGGTATCGAATAGTTGGTGGGTAGTTACAACCAGTGTATCACCTTTAAAGGAAACTAACCAAAACAAGTGTTTACTTTGTTAGGCCGGGGGCTTTTTAATTTGATAATATGTCTATAGCGTCAATCGTCTCGGACTTATCTGGCCAGACAACCTCACAAAAGCCGGCAAAAAATAGTTCACTGGTGTTAAATCGTAAAATTTTGGAGGCCACTCTGAAGGCTCGTGAAAGTTTCCTTTAATAAATTGATGATTTCATTGGTTGTATGGTATATGGCGCCATATTTTTGAAACTAAAGGTCATCAATATCCTCCAATTCAGGTACGGAAGCGTCAAAGTTTACAGCTTACAGCATTTCCTATTGACTGTAGCATTATGGTCCGCTTAATTTTTGTAGAAATATGGACCAATGATACTCCCCGCGCATAAATCATGTAATAACTCTCAAAAAGACCAACTCCGATAAAAGTATTGTCTCATTGAAAACAAAAGGTCTAAAGAAACACCCCATTACATTAGGAGTTACATGGGTTTACGGGTGTAAAAAAAAAACTACTTTTTATCTTGCTTGAGTATTTTAGCCAAAATACAATACAAAAGCCTTGACCCCAGTCTAGGAGTTTCTAACAGTACTTATTTTTGTACATTTTATAAGTCGGAAAACATAATTCAAACCGGCATTCTTCAAATCCGGTCAGCTTCATAGTATATATATATATATATATATAACAGATAATGTTAAACTAGCTGAAATATGATTCGTTTTTCTCGAAAATATCCAAGCAAATATCTCAACTCTTAATATGGATCGGTTCAGTTATTTTGGTTAATGTTTTGGGTATGAAGCATGTTAACGCTAGATTCGTACGAAAGACCCTCAAATTCTAGTATGATTTTGACCGACGTTTTGGTCAATTATGGATGAACCAACATATTCACTAGTTTTTGCTCTCTTCGACATTGGTCTATTGTTTAAATATATTTACATCGCCAGACAAACTTCTCGCGTCGTAAACAAACAGTTGCGAATCACACGAATAAACTAAAAAAAAATGGATGAATTTTACAAAAATATATATGTATGTATCGCTGCAGTCAAATTTGGTCTTCAACATTATCAGTCTACTGAGCGAACCATTCGCAACACCATCACCCATCTTGAGACCCAACATTCAATACTGGATAATATTCAGCCGTAGCTGAGAGTATACATGAAGACCTTAAAGAGTCGATTCGGCGCCGTTCGCAGCTACTCGGACTGACGTATGAAAGGACTTGGTGAATTCTACGTCGAGATCTTAAATTAAAAACGTAGCAAAAACAGTGTATGCAATTTAAGACAAAGAGGCCACCATGATCGTATGATAACACGCCGTTAACTTTTTTTCTGTGGGGATGTGTAAAGTCTCAAGTCTATGCGGGCAATCCCGCTTCGAATCAGGCTTAGGAGCAAAACATCACGAATGTCATTCGCCAGTTACCAGTCGAAATGCTCGAATAAGTCATAAATGCCAAAAAATTTTCTTTCGAATAAAAATAAACATTCCCCATTAAATTGGAAGTTTTTTTGTTATTTCTATGAAAGCCTCGAAATGGATCGCCCTTTACCTCCTCTTCGGAGTTCATATACTTATTACATAATACATTCTCATTTTAATTTTAAACGCTGAATTCCATCTTTTAATTTGTCCTGCTGAAAATTCTCTTTGTGCTTGTGGGCATGGGTATCCAAAAACTTTTTTCCGTCAGCCGTTTAAAACAGCAACAAATTCGCGGATTAAATTACGCATATGCAGAAAAAAATATCATAAATCATCCGGGCAATTAGCAAGTGAATATCTTTCGCTTTCAAAATTTTATTTTATGTTCTTAATCCCCAAGCGCTTTTTAGGTCTATTACCACTTCTACGGTTTTCTTTTTTGGCAATTGTTTTGCATAATTAGCTGACAAAGCTCAAACCCAGCGACTAGGCGAATGTATGTATGTATGTGTACTGTTTTGTGCTCATTTGTGTATTTGCGCAGTTGGAAATGAGTGTATCAAAAATACTCTGTGCAAAGGACACATGTTCGATGGTTGAGAGCGCGTATGCACCCTTTTTGACAATTTTTTTTTCAAATATTTTTTGTGTGCTTAATTACCATTGACTTTCAAATTAGCATTTTCATTATACTCTCGCAACAATGTTGCTAACGAGAGTATTATAGTTTTGTTCACATAACGGTTGTTTGTAAGTCCTAAAACTAAAAGAGTCAGATATAGGGTTATATATACCAAAGTGATCAGGGCGACGAGTAGAGTCGAAATCCGGATGTCTCGTCTGTCCCGTCCGTCCGTCTGTCCGTCCGTCCGTGCAAGCTGTAACTTGAGTAAAATTGAGATATCATGATGAAACTTGGTACACGTATTCCTTGGCTCCATAAGAAGGTTAAGTTCGAAGATGGGCAAAATCGGCCCACTGCCACGCCCACAAAATGGCGGAAACCGAAAACCTATAAAGTGTCATAACCAAGCCATAAATAAAGATATTAAAGTGAAATTTGGCACAAAGGATCGCATTAGGGAGGGACATATTTGAAGTAATTTTTGGAAAAGTGGGCGTGGCCCCGCCCCCTACTAAGTTTTTTGTACATATCTCGGAAACTATTATAGCTATGTCAACCAAACTCTACAGAGTCGTTTTCTTCAGGTATTTCCATATACAGTTCAAAAATGGAACAAATCGGATAATAACCACGCCCACCTCCCATACAAAGGTTATGTTCAAAATCACTAAAAGTGCGTTAACCGACTAACAAAAACGTCAGAAACACTAAATTTTACGGAAGAAGTGGCAGAAGGAAGCTGCCCCCAGGCTTTTTTAAAAATTGAAAACAGCGTGGCGCCGCCCACTTATGGACCAAGAAGCATATCTCAGGAGCTACTAGACCGATTTCAATGAAATTCGGTATATAATGTTTTCTTAACACCCTGATGACATGTACGAAATATGGCTGAAATCGGTTCACAACCACGCCTTCTTCCAATATAAAGCTATTTTGAATTCCATCTGATGCCTTCTTTGTATAATTACGAGTATAAACATTAGGAACCAATGATGATAGCGGAATAAAACTTCACACAAATACGGTATTTGAAAAATATGTAAATGACGGATAATGAAATCTCGATTATCACTTTACCATGCGAGAGTATAAAATGTTCGGTGACACCCGAACTTAGCCCTTCCTTACTTGTTTTTTATTATTTATGATGGATTAATGCATTAAGTCTGATGGATTCTAAAATTAGGTTAATTCATGTTTCTCATAATATGTGGTTGCTTATTATAAATATATACGTTGCCTTTCATATTTTAGGGTTTGGCAAGCCATTTGTTGCAAACTGGCTGCTCACAAGTTTACCGTAAAATTTGATATTTTTCGTGTTATACACGCTCTGAACGTTTTGACATACGTGCGCAATTTGTGTTGTTTACAGTAACTTAAAATATTCATATTGATAAAAAATTGGAAATAAACCGCGAATATTTTCGCAATATTATTTTTTACAACTTTCCAAGTGGATTACTAATGTGGATTCAACAATCGTGAATAGATGAACGTAATTAAATCTTTTGGCGATAAAGCTCCTTCAAAGACCAGCGTTTACGATGCTATGGTGAATTTATCGATGCTATGGTCATTTTATCGATACTATGGTGAATTTAATCGAATTGGTCGATTGCTCCAAGATGAATTTCAAGACGAAGCTCACCAAAAATCAATTGTTATTTCTTAAACTCTTGATGCTGTGCTCAAACTAACATTGCGAGATCGTCACACGTCGACAACTATATTCATTAGTGGGATCACTATATATTCAATATGGCATGATCTTTTGACTCTATGTATAAATAAAATTGGCTCACGTTGGATCCCACACAACTTGTTTATCACTGAAAAAAAGGCTCGCATCGATTGATCGAGAGAAATATTAAAAGATAGAGATATAGATTAGACGTAATGAATCGAGCATTTATACGAAAGACGAGACAGTCGGCTGGCAAAATGTTCGCGTCCGATGCACTTCGAAGCACATTGCCTGTTTTGTAGAAAAACTAGACATATTACAACCATACCACTGGAATAAGGCAGAATAGTGAATTCTGAGTGGTACATAACCATTTATTTGCCTGTTGTTTTCCAAGAAATCAGGGAAAGCAACCACCGAAGACCGCTCTTCACCCCGATAATGCGAGCTCTGATTGAATGAAACAACTACATTTTTGAGCACTCAAAACATTGATTTGATGACTAATCCACGATACATTTTTATTCCCTTTTCCATACCCAAAGAGTTGGTTGATGCCTTCAGAAGACTATTTTGTAGTTACATCAATCAGAGCGACAGAAGTCTTTCGACAATTGGTTCAATTGCAATTCAATTTCGATTTTCGAAAACTAATATTGGTTTTTTTCTTCCCTAATTGTGAAATATAAAGGACAAACTTCGTATGTGAAAAATATAGAATTATTGGCTGTGATCATCAGTGATTGATACTAAATTAACACCGTAAGCTAGTAGTTCTTTACAAACATTTGCAAAAAAAAAAAAAATAATAATTTTTTAGAAGTGATTAGATGTAATATAATAAAGCAGCAGATCTGATGGGGTATCTAATAGGATTTTTCGGCAGTGTTATTCAGGGTTACCTGCTTGAATTTGGTATATTTTCATAAATCAAAGATTAAACCAACCAGTAGTGGGTTGTGATTTAACATGATGTATTAAGGTATCAGACCAGGCTGTTTTGAAAATCAACATTTGTATTCATATTGAAACGTATGCTTTCTATAATATTAATTAAACAACTAAAAATAGAAATTAATATCAAACATATTTATGGCAGTCACTTCTCAGTTTTCAGTAACAGCCGTCGAAACATATTTTTTCGTTGAAAATGCTTCGAATGAATTTTTGTCATTTGATTCGTTTGGTCGAGAATATTTCCGTTCCTCATTTATTGGTACAGTTGATTCCATTCGGTCTAAAATTTGTAAGCCCTTCGTTTGCAGAAAGAGTAGAAAAGCTCGGGTGGACATCTAACAAGTAAAGTATAACAATGATACCTGCTTAACTTTAAAGAGTAGCTCTTAAATTAATTTTAAATTAAAATTTGAATTAATTTGTTTCTAAATTCTGAAAATTTTTTTAAGAATAAACTCCTAAATTTTTATTAAAAAATAAATTTTTATTACGAGCATTAGGCATTGAAGCACTTAAGCTTAGAGAACATTAACGATGCAGTACCTAATTACGCACTTCACTCATTTTAAGCCCAACAATCTTACGATTGCATATGAATGTGGATACCTTGATAAGTATTAGGGTGTACATTATTGTCACAGTCGATTATATTCGCAAACACCCGCCATATTTTTAGTTTAAGAAACATAATCGAACGTTGGGCAATTTCTTCAATTTAAACCTTGCTTAAGTCATGACATTTTTCCCATTTATTTAACATTTTTTTATTCTTTGCATTTTATTTCCAAAGAAAATTACCTACAACGTTGAAAAGAAGATACTTTCATACAAAATTTCTGCTATACATAAAAGTTCGTATGCCCTTTTGCCTTAAAAACAAATCTTTACAAGTTACACGCGGTTTTATTTATACAATACTGAACAATATAATAGTACACCATGTCGTATGAGCAACCCAAAATGTATGAGGTATTACACTTGTGTGAATGCTCAGTGCATTTGCTGCATAACTTTAATTGCGTACAATAATTGAACGATTAGTGGCAAAACTGCTTTGCTTTGCGGAAATTCAAAGTCATAGATTTAACGGTTGATCCAAGTCGAGGTACATTTTTCAATAGCCCAGATAGATCATGCGTTAGTCACGTCATTTTATTTGTGTCCAGTATTGCATGGCATTTCGTCATGGAAAGACTGGAACAACGCTTACAAATCGTTCAACTTTATTATAAAAATTCACGTTCTGTAAGGAATATGTTTCGCGCGCTTCGCTCAACTTATGGTCAACATAATCGGCCTACTGAGCGTACTATTCGCAATGCCATCACCCATCTTGAGACCCATCTTGAGACCCATCTTGAGACCCATCATTCATTATTGGATAATATTTAACCAAATAGACCACATCCAGCACGCAGTGAAGAAGCTGGTAGTGTACACAAAGACCGCGGAGAGTCGATTCGGCGCCGTTCGCAACAACTCGGACTGACGTATGGAACGACTTGGCACATTTTACGTCGAGATCTTAAAATTAAAGCGTACAAAATACAGTCTGGACAAGAACTGAAGCCGTTCGACCATCCCAAACGACTACACTTCGCTCAATGGGTTCTTGAAAATTCCCAAGAAGATACAATGTTTTCGAGCAAAATTTTCCAGATTCGAGAGCTGTCATTTCATGCAAAAAAAAACGGCTGGTTATGGTTTTGTGGGGCTGGACAACCATCGGTTCATTTTTCTTCAAAGAACGTAACCATCAATGGTGACCGTTATGTAAAGTATAAAGTCTATGCGGACACCGCATTTCAATTCTGACCTTGGAGCAAAAAAAATGCTCGAACGAGCTATCGAAAATTTATATCAACGGATGGACCATATGAGACGTAACTGCGACCATTTGAAAGAGATAATCTTCAAAAAATAAAAAAATGTAAATAAGCAACTTCTATAATAAAACATGAAGCAAGAGTTTGTTTGAAAAGAGAGGATTAAGAAAAGTGAAATAAATTTTCTACTTAGCTTCGGTCGTAAAGATGATCCACGCACCAAAGATAATGCAGAATACCTCTTGTAGCAGCTCTGTGATTTCCATATAAACAAAGCGCTTTGAGCCTACCATAATTTTGTTAAGTTCGCTACTATTAATCCCTGCAACTTCATTATGTTCAACGAAAGTGTTTCTACGTAGATGTTTCAATCTCTTTCTGGTTTAAACTGAACTGAACTGAACGCCTTCCTTCGTGCAACATTAGCAATTTGCTTCCGACTAGACATGTGACCACCCGCATGTGAGACTACGATGACAATGACTATTCAGAACATTTTGCATGGCGGCGCGATGAACCTTGCTACGGTTAAGTAGTTCAGAGGATCACTTGGCTTCTACTTTAGGCTAGAAGACTTTACAGCCGCAAAAATTTCAGTTGTTGATTTTTCCAAATTCACTACAGGTTTATAGATTCAACGAGGGAGCGCAAGAGAACAACGGAGTATAGACTCGTTGACAATCTGATAGAATTGGGGTAAGGGTGTGGTCTCTCGTAAGTCCATCGAATTTCTCCAACAATTCTGCTAAGAGCCAGCACCAAAACAAGTCTAGTATGGAAGTATTTTGTTGATATATATAGTGAGGTTAGGCACTCCTTGACTAGATTTGAACGCACTGTCATTGAACTCAAGGCTGATATTACAGCTTGTTCTCGGCGTGAAAACACACAAATTCGGAGCTGTACCTAAGCTTCGATTCAGCCGTAAAGAAGTTGACTGTACCTCTTCTCCAACGGCTTCGTCTCTAACATATCCATCTCAGATATATGCGCAAAGAGAGAACCGTCCGGAGAAGGTTTTGTGAAACAGTCGTTCAAGCTATTAGGGATACAATCGAACTAACGGAGAATTTCAGAGTGTCTCTGCTTGGTATCCCTGCTATATCTTACCTGTGGCCTTCGTCGCAATGCATCTGCCAGCTTTGTCTACAGGTCCTTATGAGTACAATGGCACTAATGCACTACGGATTCCAATGATGGCTGCTCTTTCAATATGTTTTTTTCGTTCATAGCGCTTCTCTTCATACAACAACCACCAAAAAAATGTTTTAGTACTTCTATCAATTTTTTAGAAGCAAGTGTAGCGTGTCACCGTGTAGTTGGTGAATAAATTTCTACATATTTGGAGTATCGTTAAAGTTTCCGAAGTAATAGAGATGAAACGCAAGAAAATCTTTCCACAAGAACTCTGACCAACAACAGTACAACTACAATTACTCCATTTAAAAATATAATATGTACATGCGTATGAATATTTCCGTCATCTCTAGACGATAGTGTTCATCGTAAATTGAAACCATTGCATTGCAAGTATTGCAGCAGTTCTCTAACAAAGGATATACATATTTACACTTATATATAAAATAGAAAATATTTTCCAAATTCTGCCAAGGCCATGCCAAGACAGCCACGGGAAACCACTGAATATAAAATATGTATATACTATATGTACCAAAAAATATAACCTATATATAAAAGTATCTATGGAAGCAGCAGATGTTGGAAATATAGTATATAAAAGCAAATCCTTGGGTTTTTCCATTAAAATGAGTTCTGTGGCAGTTAGTAAGGTGATTTTGCACATGAGGAAAAGTTTCCGACGGCTTCAAATTTGTTTGAAAACTGCAACCGCAATTGTGGCTTAAAAATCCTTTTACTTACATCCCACACATAGTATGTAAAGTTGTTGTTGCAGCATGTTTAATTTGAGCTTAGCCTGAAAATCTGATTTGCAATTTGTATAGTTTGTTCTTGCTGAGAATTGGGTACATAAGAATTACGAAGAGGAAGAAAAGATTGTGGTACAACTAGATAGCCCTAATGTACTTAAGGTAGATCAGATTAAATTTACGCACATATATTAGGGGTGGTGGTAAGCTCACTGCCACAATTCAACTTAGCTAACTAAACTATTTGGAGCTTACCAAAGATGAACTCACTATATTTACATTGAATTATTTACTATAATATAACGAAATAAACAGAAAACTTAGTGGGGTCCATAACCATTAACGAGGTCACTCACCCTTCGTAACGTCAATAATCTTTTTGAGGTTAATGATATCTTAGCAAGGTCATTAATTTCTCCTGAGATGAAAGTTTTTTAGTGAGGTCACTCAACCTTCTTGAGGTCAATATCGCTTATGGTGATCACTCACACTTCCTAAGGTCTATAACCTTTTAGTGAGAGTCCCTAATTTTCTCGATGTCAATAAACTTTAAAGAAGTTAATAAACTTTAGACAACCTTTCTGAGATCAATATATCTTTAGCTAGGTCATTAACTCTTAGCGAGGACAGTCAGCCTTCCTGAGGTCAATAATAATTTACGAAAACTTCCCGAGCTCAATAACCTTTCCTAAGTTTAATAAATCATTAGCGGCCTTACTTAAGGTCAATAACCCTTTAGTCAGGTCACTCAACCTTTCTGAGGTTAATCATCTTTAGATATGTCAATAACCCTTTAGTCAAGTCACTCAACCTTCCTAAGCCCAATAACTTTTAGCGATGTCAATAACCCTTAGCCAGGTCATGAACATTAACGAAAATGGCAATTCCCGTCACTATTATTTGTAATGCGTATCCATGAATGAAATTTAATAATGCTCGACTTACACATTTCTTCAATTATAATGTGGCCTGAAGATAAAAATATGGCTCTAGCCCCCTGTAAAACCAACAGATATGTCCAGTCCTGTGATCCACATATTCAGTATAAGGGTACAAATCATTCGATTTCTGTAATTTTGGTTAAGAAGGCACTACTTCTGTTTTATACACAGTTCGCTATAGTGAAAGGAAAAAAAATTCTCCAAGAAACAGTAATTTTTTCAGAAATTTGAATATTTAGATACTTAAAAAAATTGCTGCACCCTGTACTTAAATAAAAATGATCAATTGGTTTCATGAAGATCAATAAATTAGTCAGAACACCAACTATTTTACGATCTAAACAAAATTATCAAAGCAATCGTAGTAAATTAAAAAGCTCGCATAAAAAGTAAATGCGGAATTAATTCCAGTTCTTTTCCACCGAAAAAATAGAAAAAAATAAATAAGAAATGGAGAACTCAATATGCTCGTCATTCGGCAAACAAAGTATGAAAAGTCGCTGAATTTATGAATTAACATTGTTTGCTCTACGGCATAAAAAACCATTTGGAAATGGCAAAAAGCGCAAATAACAGTACAGAGGCGCAAATAAATTCAATTGACAACTTAATTGCTTCATTGCTTACATGGAAAATGCCAGTACTTTTTTTGTAAACAATAATGAAAATAGAATAAAAAGAGCAAAACGAGCGAAAAGAGCAAGAAATCAGCACCAATCTACAAAAACAGAAATGCTTTTAGGCCACAATGGGTGGGATATATGGGGCAAATAAACATGGGCTTTGCTGATCTCATCCTTCCCTCTCCAACGTGCAGTACACAAAATTACGCTGGATAGCGTTAGCCGGCGGCACTGCCAGGATTTTTGACAAATTGAAGTCATTTGCTTGTCGAGAACAAAAAAAATAAAATGCAAAAAACTAAAAAACCAAAAAAGCACAAAAAAAGCAAGAAGAAATTTGACTTCGGTTGTATCGTAGCTAGAATACCCTTCATAGTTGCATTATTTCTCACAGCAACTGCGATACATGTAACGGGTGGTCCAAGTAGATGTATTTTTTCATTATGACTTTTTTGACAGATCACACTTGAGTCGAGTCAAGCTGTCATGTTATTTTTGTTCAGTATTGTTTGGCATTTTGTCATGGAAAGAATGTGTTTCACGAGCTCCGCTCAACTTATGATCATCATAATCGGTCTACTCAGCGTACTATTCGCAACATCATTACCCATTTTGAGACCCACCGATCATTCGTGGATAATATTCAACCGAATAGACCACGTCCAGCACGCTGTGAAAAAAACATAGCTGCCCTAGCTGTGAGTATGCACGAAGATCGTGGAGAGTCGATTCGGCGCGGTTCACAGTAACTCGGATTGACGTATGAAGCGATATTGCTTCGCTCTTGGGGTCTAGAAAAGTTGCGAGAAGGTCCGATGTCATAGAGAAAAAATTTGTGCAGTGATGAGACCCATTTCTGGCTCAATGGGTATGCAAAATTGCCACATTTGGGACGAAGAACAACCTGAAGATCAATATTTCTTCAAAAATTGATGTCGGTGAGAACGTAACTGTCAATGGCGACTGTTATCGCGCCACGATAACCGACTATTTGATGCCTGAAATTGAAGCTCGTGATCTCGGCGACATTTGGTTCAACAAGACGGCGCCACTTCCATAACATCGCACCAATAAATAAATTTATTGAAAGAATACTTCGGTGATCAGATAATTTGACATTTTGGGCCACATGTTATTCGTCAGTTACCTGTTAAAATGCTTGAACGAGTCACCAAAATTTGGGCTCAACGAACGGATCAACAGGGACGAAGCCGCGGCCAACATTTGAAAGAGATATTCTTCAAAAATAAATACCAAATAATGTTCTTTCAAACGTTAATAAACATAGCCCATTAAACTTGAAGTTTCTGTGTTTTTTCTTTGAAAAGTAGGGAACCTCGAAATGGGTCACTTTTGACACTAGCTTAATCTGTGCTGAATTTCGTGGAGATATCTTTTCGACTGAAAAATGATCGATCGGTTTGTTAACACTGCGAAACAGCTCTCGTCCCGCTGATCGTGAATACTATAAAGGTATATATTATGGAGTCTCCGAAAAACTTCGTGGCAACCTTAATATAAATCCTGTTTGGGGTATAAAGATTATACAAATCGCTAACTGCAGTTTTGCTTAGCGACGCTTTCAAGCGATAAAACTCGCGGCAAACTAAAACGGGAAATAATTTATCAAAATAAGAATTGGACGATAAAACAAAATAAACGAACTGAATATGAAAGAACTAAGCGGAGTTTGTAGATGGCAAGCAGGTGGGAAGAAAAAATGGCAGACGGAAATAAATATTCATAAATGAAAAACAAAAGCAAAAAACTAACTAAATGAAAGTGAGTTTGAAAAATGATGGAATTGTAGGGAAAAAAAGAAATAAAGAGAAAACAGTAAGAAAAACAAAAAAAGTAGAAACAGTAAATAAAAAACAATAGCAAGGAAGCTGAAATAATGTAAATAAAAACAAAACAACAAAAAAGTAGCTGAGGAAATTGGCAACACCAAAGTCACCTCATTGAGGTGTGCGTGGCAAAGGTGTGTGGGAGTCAAAGTGTGCAGGTTGTAAAAATTTGTTTATTCTGTTTTTTGTTTTTGCTTAGCATTTGGTTTTTGTTTACCTTTTTGTTTACCATCTTGTTTTTCTTTAGCTTTTTATTTTTGTTTTTCTATTTATTTTTGCTTTGTTTTGCTTTTTTCCCCATTTATTACCATTTTTATTTGTATGTAGGTGGCCTAGCAAGTTACTAAGTGATGCGTGTAAACATCTAATTAACAGTTTTTTGCACTAATTGTTGTGGATGTTTTTTTGTTTTTGACTGCCGGCCAGTACCACGGTCTGTTAGCTAGCAAATGTAGTACAAACAATTGTAACAATTGCAAAAGTCATTAATTACATAATTAATTATTATTCGTCCGAGTTCGGTGGCATGTGGCATGCGTGTCACGAGATATTTGCATGCAAATGACTGCGCTATCAAGCGAAATACCTAATGATTGGCGATGGTGTTGTTGATAGCGAAAAGTTGTAATATTTCATATGCGAAATTAATTATTTATAATAAATGATACTAGTTACTGGTAATTAACATTTGATACACGCTAAGCTGATTACATTAAAGTTGTATGATTTTGATTTTTGCTTTTACAGTAACTAGCATACATTAGTTAAATCGAAATTTTAAATCGTTTAGCCTCATTTTTAGTAGCAGATTAGTTTATGATAAAGGTGATGTGCTTTATAGCCTAAATATCTTTTTTTATAAACCAATATGACTAGCAGACATCACATTATGCTAGACGAAAGATTTATGTATATTTTTGTGGATCTCATTAAGCTACATGGGTATATCTTCAGGTAAAAATCGACCCGAACTAAATTAATTTAACAACTCTTTTTTATGGTTTTCAATATGAGCATATATACATACTTGTTATAAGTCTCCACTGGAAATTATTTCGATGCCTTTCACAAATTCAGGTTTTTACAGTCGTTCGCTGGATTTTTGGACAGTTTCGAAGTCATATTCATAAACTATTTTGTGTCCTCAGCTACGTTCTCAAGTATCTCTGGGCAACCTCCACTCGAGGTGGTTTTGCAAAGGATACAGTTCTTTTGGTACAAACCTAGCATTGACACGCTTCATACATAAAACATTAACCAAAATACGTTAAATTGATCCAGAAGAGATGTTGAGATCCTCTGATATCTCTATGATGCAGACACGACGGTTTTTAAGCACTGCTTCGTTAACTTTGCCATTAAGGGGCCATATTGCTATCAAAGTCGTTGACCAACATTATTCGAAGACGGCTAAATCGATTAGTCTCAAATTTAAAGACGAGCTTCTTAAAATACATTTTTTTTTACATTTTTTCTCAACGATAAATATTTTTTCATTAACAATTTAATGCCGAAATTTTGGCTAAAAATCGATTTTTTTCGAGAAACCGTTATGTTGTCAAAAAGTCTTATTTTGTTTATTCCTTCGATTTGCTTTCCTAGATTTAACATAACTTTAATCAAATCTGTTTGGTTTTTTAATTTCAGAGAAACCAGTTCAGAGATATAGTGGTCACCGCAAAACGTCTTTTTTGGAGCAGCTCTCAGAGATCAGCTGGAGTTCCTTTCAAGATAAATATTTTTACTAATACTAAATCTTAAAAAACAACTAAAAAATACCATAGAGTGTGAACAAATTTTCAATAAATCTAAGAGTTTCCTCAGAAAAAAATCTCGAAAATTCGCTTTTTTCGGCGTTTTAACTGTACTTAACCACTTAAGGTATGACACATCTTGAAAGTACTACTTCTGTATAGTTTTATTCCCATGTCTTCATATGCTGTTACTAGGTACGTAAATAAGTTCCCGCTGTTTGTCTTTGACTTTGTTTATGTGTCATACACTTTTGGTTGTGCGAATATTCACTTTAAAGACGTCGATTTCGATGACGACCGGTAAGAAACTTACGAAGACGGTAAATTGGAGACTTTGCTCAAGGAGGAGCCATGTTAAACGAGAAAGACTTTTTTTCTGCGTTGGGAGTCAACCGCCATTTCATTTCAAAGCGATTTAATGCGCTGGGAATGCTTCAGAAACAAGAAACTTGGGTTTCTTATGACCTCAATACCAGGAGGTATTGCCCCTATTACTGCATGACAACGGTCGACTTCATGTTGCCAAACCCTTTAAAATCTACATAGAAACGCTTAAGCAGTTCCACTGACAAGAAAACAGCGAAAAATGATGTGCTCCTTGCATAGTATCACAAGATGAACAGTTTTATCGTAATGTTATTCGATCTTTGCCAGAAAAATGGAAGAGATTTGTGATGCATTTTCACAACACAACAATAGGATGCCTGGATAATGTTATGCACCAAATATGGCTGAAATTCGGTCGAGTCGTTCTTGAGGTTAAACCCCTTACCTAAAGGCAGGCGGTGCTACAATGGACGAACAAACAACCGGAGGCATAGACAGTCAACTGGAATTTAACTCTTCTCGTCATTCTGAACATTTATGAATGCATAACTCAATAGTTATTTCAATTAGTCTTCGATCTTACAAAAAACCGGCAGGTGAAGAAAGCTAAAAATATGGAATATAGAAAACTTATAAATCGATTTCTATAAAAGCATCGGTTTAGCTACTGTAAAGTGGCTTAAATGAAGTGAGTTGGATTTTCTTCATGATAGTTTGCCAAAAACTATAATATTTCACACATTGTATGAAAAACGACATAGGGGCCAACATGGCGTATGAGTGATGTTTTTGTAGTAGCGCCAACGGTAGGGACTTATTGAAGCTTAACACTGCTGGATTGCCACATATTAAAAAAGCATAGTGTAAATTATAATTGCAAAATATTGAAAACCCCTTCATTTTATCAAAATAGAAAGCTTTGATTTTTTAACTGTCAAGGCTGCTGCCTATAAAATTAATTTAGTCAGCTGAATAGCTTTACTATAATTATAAAAATCGAGTTTCCATTTCCTGCGATCTGACAATACTTGAAGAATTATTTTATTAGTTTATTTTTTTTTAATTTTCAAATATTTTTTCAGAAAGAATTTAGTGTGAAAAATTGAAATTTAAAAACTTTTGTAACTTCATGGTTATGATATCTACAGAAAAATATAAAAAAACAGATTTTGCATTTCCGGAAAATGCTGGTATTTCTGAATAATATTTTTATTGATTACTTCTCTTCTTTCTATTATGCCGTGTCGTTTCCTTAGAATATGTCGTTGCTGTTGTTTTAACTACGTACATATGTATATGAAAAAAAGCTGCTAGCCTACTAGTTTCCAGGGCAACGAACTGATATTTATTGAGCCTTATCAATAACTTCGCTTGAACAAATCATTTTCATGTATTTTGTATTTTCACGCGAACGAAAAAATCCTATCGCGAATTTCGTGTGAAATATTTGAACTTCGGTTTTGCTATTGTGAATGTCGGCAAGCTTTCTAAAATTAAATAAATAGTTAATAAAATATGTTAACATTTTATTGAAAGTTGATCCCAACTAATAATTTTGTGAGAAAATTTCATAGATTCGCGTGAAAAAAAATCAGTAACGTTGAAGAAAGATTTTCGAATATAAGAGATTTTTCACAGAAAGCACAAGCTTGTGAATTTTTCCATGTGGATTGGCATTCGCGTGGAGTTTACGATAAGGCTGTTTATTTTTACAGATTAATCGTAATCGAAAACGATTATAATCTACCATTATAACTAAGTTATACTTTAATTTGGCTTTTAATATAATTTCCACAAAATCAAAAAAAAAACTTTGCATCTTTATGCCCCAACAAGCATTTGTTAATGCTTGAAAGAGTAGATTTTCATTACAAAGGCAATGCATTTCAAGGAAACGCTTCTTAGTACTAATAGCTTAAAGCGTAGGTGTCAAACAGTTACGCTTCATTGAATTCTCTAAAGTTTTCTTAGGCAATTGCAGTTGAAGTCAAGCAGAATATTACGTTTTTAATTTCGTTTTTTTTCGGAGAAAAAAGTTTTTTTTTTTTTTTTGAAGTGGTCAAAGCATTTTTGATTTGCTGTTATCATGATTGCCCACGATAAAACTTGTATCTTAGTGTTTTCTTTCTTCGTGTTTTCTTGTCTGTTTTAAATTTTATGGCTTCAACATTGCTGTTGTATTTTTTTTGCATTTTTGTCTTTGCATTTTTATTTTTCTTTATCATTTAATAATTCGCTTATGAAGTAGCATTGCTATTTAAGAACCCAGCAACTCAAAGTCAAACCAAGTTGAAAGAAAACTTCGGATTTTTTGCACACTTTTCACTGACTCATGACTCATACTCCGATTATATATATTTGTTCATAATTATATTATATATTCGTATATATTTTAATAAAAAAAAATCAAAAGCTTCCAGATTTATCTCCGCATATTTGTAATCCTTCGACAACGTCCGCCAATAATTACAAATTTAAGCAATTTGTAAAATTTTTTACAGCATTTTCTCACATTTCTCTTGATAATTAACCGCTCTCCTCTAAGCAGCAATGTAAAATGCTTTTTTGTTGTTTTCTTTTGTTCCTTTTTGTGGCCTTTTTGTGTTCTTGCTTCTGTCTCAGAGCGCCAAATTTAATTTGCATAATTTATGTTGCGGTCAGTGGAATGCAACAACAATACATACATATATATATAGTACTTATGTATGTATATATCGTCAACTTAAATACAAAATAACGTAACATCACTTTTCATGAGTTTACAAGTGAGGAAAAACGATATAAGAGAAGCCACTCATATTCAAACAAAAATTGAGTTTTGGTTATAAAATGCTTATATATTGGTTATATATTGGTTATATATTAGTTAAATATTGGTTATATATGACAACGGAAGCTCAAAACAAAAATTGGGCGTTGGTTATAAAATGGTTATATTTCGGTTATAAAATGGTTATATCTGTCAACGGAAGCTCAAAACAAAAAATGAGATTTGGTTATAAATTGGTTATATACTAGCTCAATACAAAAATAGAATTTTGGTTATATATTTGTTATATCAGACGGAAGAAGCTTAAAACAGAAATTGAGTTTTGGTTATAAAATGGTTATATATTGCTTATAATTTGGTTATATTTGTCAACGGAAGCTCAAACCAAAAATAAAGTTTTGGTTATATAATGTTTACATATTGGTTATAAGATGGTTATGTATTGGTTATATCTAAACGCGGAAGCTCAAAATTTAATGCTGCATATATGTGATATGAAGTCATGAATCGTAAGCGATAAAAAACTGAATTTCGATTTTTTGAGGATACGTTATTTTGCATTTTAGATGACGATATATTGTATATATTTGAATATACATATATACATATGTACATACGATTAGTTGTACTTACATTTATGCCAAAGCTTACACCGCAGTCAGCAGGAAGTAGCCAAGCGCTTGTCTGAGTAAAGTAAAACCGGACAATTGCAAACTTTTTGTTTATTTTGATTTCCTTTTCACTTTTCCCACTGGCATAGATATCACGTTTGTAGCGCTTTCATTGCTCCCCAGCCGCCGATCGCTAAGCAGCAAATCAGCAGTTTTTTGTGCAACAAACAACAAAAGCAAAAACTTTGTTGCTAAAGTACTCTTGACATTTGAAAGAAAACAAAAGGTCTACTGCCATTATGCGCGTTCTTCTCTATCCCGCTTCCTCTCACGTTCGCATTTTCACTTTTACAATTGCTTGTGAGTGGCTACAAGTATTCTCTCTGACCAACAAGCACGCACACACTTACAAAAGTGGACTGAAATATATGATATTTGTTGTTATGGTTGTGCCTTTTTGTTGTTAGTGTGGCTTTTGTTGTTGTTGCAAATCATCACGTCAACACTTGAGTGAATAACAATACGTGACCTGCTTTACTGTTACAAAATTATTGCCTTACTAAGTGTAAATAACGGTATTTACCGCATATGTATGCAAGTTTGTGTGTGTATGTGTATAGGCTAGTCATATGCTTAAATCGCTGCTCCTACGTGTGCTCGTAAACAGTTGTAAAGTTAGGGTGGCATGGGAAATTATTACAATTGAAAAATAATAATTTAATATCCGCTCGTTTCAAATATTTTAAAATTGTTTTGAATCCATTAGCAGAGAAATTTCTGTAAACAAGCTAAGTGTTTACAATGTGATTCAGCAATATGGCTGCTAACGGTGAGAGGTAAGCAATATGGCTGTTTGTGTTTATAAATAAAAGTTCGCGGCCAACGCATTGTGCGAGTATTTGAGATGAAATTAGCGGTTTACGGTTTGCCAAGTGGGACGTGGTCATAATAATTACATTATGCACACAAATATAAATATAAATTAGTGGCAAAGTAATATATTCAGAATGGTTCGAAAGTAATATATTTATAACATATTATAACAAGTAAGAAAGGCCTAAATTCGGGTGTAACCGTACATTTTATACTCTTGCAACTTGCAAGAGTCAAAGTCAGGAAAATACCATAAGATGTAAAACGTCAACCAGTGGATCGGAATCTAAGCAATTTTAAATTGGGTAGCCGAAAAACTCTTTTCGTATCTCTAATCAAATTTTAATTTATTTTTTTTATATTTGTACTAATAAATAAACAAATATTTACCATTTTCGTCTACTACTTTTTGCCATTTTTGCTCTAGAGACATTATTCAATCAGTGTAAAACTTTTTTGGTTTCTTGGCGAAAAACTGCGACAAGTTTGGTTTCAAGAGAAGCCTGTGTTGCTCCATTAAAGACGTTCTACATTGACCGAAACAAATGATAGTCCGATGTTGCAAGGTCAGGGCTATATGGTGAATGCATCAGCCAAAGCTTCCCAGCCAAGCGCTCATAGTTTTTGCAGAGTCATCAAAGATGTGTGTGGTCTAGCGTTGGACTGATGGAAGACGAAGCCCCTTATGTTGATCAGTTCTGGCCGTTTTTTCCGATTGCTTGCTTCAACCTCATAAGTTGTTGACAAAATGTAAAATGTAGAATCAATCGTTCGACCAAGCGGGAGCAGCTCATAGTGAATGGTTCTTTTTCAATCTCAACAAACACTCAGCATAACCTTTCGAGACGAAAATCCTGAAATCCATTTGTTGAGCTTCATCACGCTTGAACCATTATCTTTTTCGCACATTATTGTCTTTATTGATCCACTTTTCATCTGCTGTTACCATTCGCTTCAGAAATGGTTCGATTTGATTTCGTTTCAGCAAAGAATCGCAGATGTTAATTCGGTGCATTAAATTTTCAACAGACATTTCAGTTGTTACCCAAACATTGAGCTTTATTTTGTAGCCAGCCTTTTTTAAATGGTTAAAAACCGTTTGCTGATGAATGTAAAGCTCCTTAGTGATGCCATGGCTGCTTATGTGACCTGGTCCTGTTCAAATTTTTCCATAATTTCATCGACTTTTTCAACTATAGGTCGAACAGAGCGTGGTGCATCTTTCCCATCGAAATTTCCAGAACGGAAGCGAGCGAACCATTGTTGCTCCGAGGATTTATAAATATAATTAAATGAGCAAAAATAGTAAGACTTTGTTCATAATTATAGAATTCTTAATTTATACTTCAAAAGTCCCCTCGAAGTAGTCCCTCTGGACCTTAATACACTTTTCCCAACGTTTTCTTCCAATCCTCGAATCAATTGTTAAAGTCAAGTCCGGAATGGCCTTCAATACGCGTAACGATTCACATTGAATGTCTTCAATTGACTCAAAATGGTTTCCACGGAAAGGATATTTGAGTTTGCTAAATAATTCTGTACTCCTTTTACTCAAATAGTATGCTCTGTTAACAGTTTGACCAGTCGGAACGAGTTCGGAGTGCACCACACCTCGACAATCGAAAAACTGGCAGTTACAGCTTAAGCTTTTTGCATTTTGCAATATTTCAGAAGGGATCAGGTGTAGACTACGAAAGTTTCTTCCCGCTACTTTTGAGAAGGCTTTATTTCTATGGGGCCGGTTATAGGTGGGCCTCAAATCGTCGAAAAAATTTCTGAATTCCGCTTAAACACATTTCTTGTTAGAAATGCGAGTTTTGACTGGTTAGAGTCGTATCAACACATTAACCTACCTGGCTTGATATGGTTTGGTCTGAATAGTAATTTGGAAAATTCCACTCAGCATAGCAATATTGTGTCGACTCGGTAGTAGTAGTCTTAAGTACTACTAAAGCTACTATAACTAAATTCGCTTAGGACATTTCCAATATAAACCAATACCGGCAGTGTGAAAATCGACGAAAACGGATTATAACCGAACACATTTCTCATATTACGATTAAGATAAAAAAATACTAGAAGATCATAACTAAATGCGCCAGAGACATTAAATTTTACAACTAGGAGGAGCAAAATTGAATGATTAACTAAGACCAAATTGAAATTGAGAGCACGTGTTTTTCTAATAACGCGGCATCTTTGTACCCAGTATGGGTAAAACCGGAATTAAACCTCATATAACTAAGTATAATATAATAATAAAGTTAGTATATATTATATTATAATATATAAGTATTTTTTCGACTTTGATCCTTGCAAGTGCGAAAGTATGAATAGTTCGGTTATGCCCGAATTAGTACCTTTCTTACTTGTTATTTTTGTTTTTTTTGCACATTATTTTCGGTAATTCTATTTTATCAAAATTGATATGCGAATATGTAGACTATATTTACTTTTTTTACTATTAGTGTTGATATTTGTGGAATTTTAGTTTCATAGATATTTTTGTAACAGAAGGGCGGTAAATTATAGGTATTGAATTAAATTTAGAATTTTCAACTACCCAACTAACAAAGTTCACCTTGGCGACTTCAATGGTCCACATCATTTTCACTGCAAATATTCACATAACTAAAAGAGAAGTGAATGAATGCAAGCAACTACGTTTCGTGCTATTTGCTTCATTAACTTGGGAACACCTCTCAGCCTTTGCACCCTCTCTTAGAGTGAAAGAAACGCCGGAAGTATAAAAACAAAAGTGCTTCACACTTTAACCGTAACGGTATATAATTAGTTAATGAAGAGTTTACAACAGCAATATGCTTGGCAAATTTTGTGTGCTCGTGTAGGCGCAAGGTTGCCTCGAACGGTGGACTAATTAATATTTCAGCTTTCGGCATTTCAAACATTTTGTAAGTAGAGTGTAGTGCATGCCATAACCGATCAGGTTAATGTTAAGCAAGCATGCTGAAATTACTTTTTGCATCACGTGCTCGATGCTATGCACCGGTACAAAGGTTAGGACACGAAAACTTCGTCTTTTTTTTACTGCTTTGGTGTGCACACAATCAACGAAGATATTTCAAAGATAGTTGCATACTTTTGGGAGCGTAGATAGATTCAAGATTAGACGTAGACAAGTACTTTGAGCAGAAGTTGTAAACGAGTTCAATTAAGCCAAAGCTCTGTTTCTTATTTGATAAAATATTTTCACGAAGACTTTCTTTGAGTAAAACTACTTTTTCGAAAACGAGCGACTGCAACGCAATTGTGTGGTGCGAAAAATTCCGTCATTCTCACTGAACTTAAGATTCTAATATAATAAAGACTGAACCGATTTGTAAAATTTTCTCGAACTTTCCGCTATCAATTTCAAAAATATGTTTTAGAGGGTTGCCACAAAATTGAAAATTAAAAGTTTAAAGAATTGGTATTTAAAGAAGCAGTACAAAATCAAAGATTTTGCAGAAAGCTTAAATTGTAAATTATTTTTTAAGAGTTGCCAGATTTTTCAAATTTTATTTAAAAAAATTAGTAAGGAAAACAAGCTTTTGTGTTATAGATTGTAGATTTCGAACGAAAAAGTTTTGAAAAATTGATAGATAAACATAATTTAGGAAAAGAGTTGCCATATTTTTTTAAGAGTTGCCAGATCTTTTAAATTTTAATTCAAAGAAATTAGTAAGAAAAATAAGATAATTAATAGATTTCGAAAATAAAATGTTGAAAAAATGTATAATATAACATAAGAGAAGAGTTGCCACCATTTTTTTATATTTTATTCCATTAAATTGTTATTTATGACGAAACTTTAACTTCATTTTAATTTCTAAATCATAATGATTGCCTTGCTACTTAATAATTTTTTTAAGAGTTGCCGGCTTTTTAAAATTTTAATTCTAAGAAATTAGTAAGAAAACCAAATTCCTGTATTATAGATTTCGAAAGAAAGAGTTTGGAAAAATGTATAGTTAAACATAATTTAAGAGAAGAGTTGCCACCATTTTTTTATATTTTATTCACATTAATTGTAATTTATGACCAAACTTTAATTTAATTTTAATTTCTAAATCAAAATGATTTGGATTTGGATTTGAAGAAAAATTTAAGTTATTATTTACTGAGAGACGTTGCCACCTGTGATGTATAGAAAAATTATTTAATATATTTTAATTTAATAAAAATGGAAGTATGTATATTCGTATTCAACCAAAGATACAATAAGGATGCAAGTTGAGGTAAGCTTGTAGCTAGAAATATTGTTTTAGGTAAGGTTGCCACCTTTTGTAAAATGTATGTATATACATATGTACTTTAATTGAGAGTATAAAAAACTACTACATGTGTTTATACAATAATGACGTCAAACTAGCGCATTTGAATTAGGTTGCAGCTGCAAATATTGTTTCAACCAACGTTGCCATATTCTCTAAATTTTATGTACTTGAATTGAAAGGCTAAACAAACTATTACATTGGGAAACATTTTATTTATGCAATATTGATGCGGTTGCGGTTGAAGTAAACTTACAAGTAAATATATTGTTTTAACCAAGGTTGCCACTTTTCTAAAATTTATATAAGTGAATTGATGGACTGAACCAACTAATGGAGTGTGACTATCAAACTTTAACTTTCAAAAAAGTTAGAAGTTAAAAGTTTTTTAAAGCAGGGTTGCCATATGGATAGAATTTTCTAACTTCGATCTACAAATAAAATCAAATATGTATTACACTTGCGTGACAAACTAAGCAAACTAAATAAACATTCAATTTCGAAGAAATTTTCGAAAAAGGGTTGCCACCTGTTAAATTTTTTTTTTTAAATTTTGGTAATAAGTTAAGGGTACTTTGGTGATAAGTTAAGGGTACTAACGTAAAAACAAATTTTATTACTTGTTGAATGATTGAGATAGCGTTCGCCATAAAAATAAGCACTTCACCTTGAAATGGCAGTTAAATCGAGAGCGACTACGACAAACGCGTCTACAAGAGAGTAAAACACACAAAAGTTCAAAAAGCACTTCAAGATTACATGTGCAGCGCCATGCTATGTATATCAGTCTAATCGATCTAAATTGCCAAAGACATTTTATTGCGCATCCACTTTCCTAAAGTTGAAACTGACGAGCAAAATAGAACTATAAACTATTTAAAGGTCAGCTTAAAAGTTAGCTGGCAGCACGAGAGCAACGGTTTATTGCACTGCAACATGAGATTGAGGTTAAATTGTAAGAAAGTGGCACATGCAGTAATATCAAGTGCATTTCTACAACAACAAAAAGCATAAACGCCAATAAAAATAATAAAAAATAATAAAAATGGCAAAAAAGCAGCACAACAACAATTAATCAAAATTTGGAGCACTATCAGTTACCAACGAAACCAAAAAACAACAACAAAAAGGTTGATTGCAAAACTTTTCTCGAGTGGCATTTATTTGCGTACAAAACATTGCAGCGAATTTGGAAGCGCGCTTGGCTCTTCAGTTATGCGAGCTCTCACTTTGCTCAACAACTTTTACTATTCATATTGAGGGGAATATCAATTTTTTTATTTTTATTTATTTTTTTTACTTTTATTTTTATTAATAATTTTGATTTTGATGGCAACTTTCATGCTCCTCTTTGCCTTAGAGTTGTATGGTTGCTTAGTTTGCCAGTTTCGGGTGAATCGAGTTATTGAAGCATACTTTTGGGCGCCATTATTTTTTTTTTTGTTGATACCACAAAGGAAGTTGGAGATTTATAATAGAAAACATAGAAAACAGGGGCAACAGCTTTTGGAGGCAACATGTGTTATTGTACTTTTCGTTCGAATTCCTCAATGTAAAAACTAATGAACGGTCGAAAATTAGTGAACTCGATTGCCACGCCAACTCCACTTAGATTGGACAAACGATCTGAATAAAATTTGACCGGAAAAATTTATTAAATTCTTCAAAGTTTAGTAAAACTTCCTACTGCCTAATCTGAGAGAAGTCTGAGCAATGTTTAGATGCAAATTGGAATTAACTTGACAACCATTTACCAAGTGTTGAATCACAGAAAAGGTATTCCACTAGCTTGCTCTTGAAATTTTCTGCAGACTTCTCTAAGTCTGTCAGCTCATTTTGCAGGCGTGTGTCTCCGCCGGACAAATATTGAAGAAAATTATTGTTTTCGGGACCATCCACAACTTCTTTCGAAGCTTCTTAACCGATTTGGATCTGAAAATTTCAAAGTTTCTGAAATTATTGAAGGAAACACGTCAAGTACACTTCATAAAATTTCTTGGAATGGCCTTCAGCCTCTTCAGCGATTTTTTTGTTTTATCTCCTCGATCGACTGAAAACGGGTTCCACGGAGCGTCAATTTCAGTTTGGGGAACAAGAAAAAAAACACACGGAGACAAAACTGGTGAATGCGTTGGTGGATATATAATATTTATTGGGTTTTTGGTTTTAAATTCGGTCACAATCGTGGCTCGATGAGATGGTGCATTATCATCGTGTAAAATCCACGAACTGTTTTTCCGCAATTCCGGGCGCTTTCGACGGATATCCCACGCAAACGTATAAATACGGCCACCTGGATTTCTGAACGGCCTTGACGTGGTTTTTTTGGTTTCTTCATGCATGTTGGATCAGAATTCACACAATCAAGCATGTTTAGAGACCTGTTAACGGTACTCTTTTTGAAAAAAATTCAGATTTATCGGGACGAATCGAGCAAGAACGCGTTTCATACCCAAAACGTCCACCAAAAACATTCGAACAGACACGCGAGGGATGTCGAGCTCTCTTGCCATCTCTCTAGGATGCACTTTTATAATATTTTCATCAGTTGAAGAGGTCGAAGGTCGTCCAGAACTAGGCACGTTTTCAACGATCTCTCGGCCGTCTTTGAAAGTTTTGTACAAATCGTAGGCTTGTGTACAATAATCGGTTGAGCCCATGAGATGCACATAAGCGATTTACTCAATCAAGTATTATAGCCAGCCAGCTGATCGAAAGTAATTCCTTTATCTTATAGCCCAAATTACTTCAACGAAATGTGCTCGCAAGTTTTTGAAAATGTTGTATAAGATAATTAAATCGGCTATATCGCAGGTTATTTGTAAAAATGCTTCCTTAAAGTCATCCATGCAATTGCCTTAATGAGAAAAATCTTTAAAACTTCAGTTGTATTATCCTCTTAATCTTTATATATAAAAATCACATGTCAAGTGTTTGTCCGCGATGGACTCCTAAACTACTGAATCGATTTTATTAAAATTTAGTACACTGTGTCCAGTTCGAACCAACTTAGAAGATAGGGTAGTAAAAACAATTCATAAATAAAGAAAATAGTGAAATCTCTATTAAATGGTCACCGGACATCTACATTAACCATTGACATTGTTGATGTTTATTAAGTACAATCTATAAAGCGTACGACTCTATTAACTGGACAGAAAGACTGATAGCCAGACATTGAGAAAGCAGCCTTAAATTCCTTATCTTTTCCAATGAAATTTATTTGTACGAAGATATTCAAAATTAAATCTCAAGTACAATGCCTTGGATTCTTATACCGCGAAAAACGTTCTCGCCTTTATTCGTAAATAAAATGTTCACTGTACTGAATAGTTTATTATATGAATAATAGTATAAATGTATACCAAAGCAACGCGTGGCCGGATCCCCTAGTTATTATTATATAATTACATTGAAGTACAGTGCACTTAATAGTAAGAAAATTGCACCTTGGTCGAGAAAAATGTGCCACAATTTTATTTCTTCGCAGAAACACATTGTTTTCGCATCGCTTCCGCTTAAACACAACAATACCGTCAGACCATCTCGACGCGTAGACGAATTTATTTCAGATTCCTCACTTCCACCCGCTTTCGCACGCTTCCCCACAACTGACGCACTTCAAGTTGCATTTGTTCGGTGAATGCGCGGAAACAGGTTGCCACTTGGTGTCCAATGAGATGGCGCAGGTGTGCGGCAGGTTTCAAGGTAAAGCAACATTTTCACGCAGTTGAAATGTCTAACTTTCTTCCACGTTTTTGTCTTTTTATTTGTCTTTTCGCCTTTTTCGGTGTTTCGCTTGTTTTCTTTACCCGGTTTCGGTTTCCATCTTATTCAGTTGTGTAGTTTGGACAGTTTTTGCTGTCAAGTTTGTGTACATGTTTACAGTTATGGTTTGTAATATGCAGTTTGTCCTCATTTGTTTTTGCTTTTATTGCAATTGTCAGAAAATTGGTAGAAAATGCTTTTTGTGCCCGAAGGCAATTTATAGCACAGTGAGTAGAGTTGTTTTGTATACGTAATGGTTGTTATGGCAGCATTTTTACGTGAAACTGGAATACATGCGCCTTGGAATATCGAATTAATTACAAAGCGAGTTGAACTGAGTGAAATATATCGGCCTAGCCTTTTTTAATTTTAACGTATCGTGTATGTCAGACCTATATAAGAAGCTATTTGTTCCTTATATCCTGTTTATCTTAAAGCCATCCCTCCTAGATGATAAATATATAGTATAACAACACCTAGTCTCTAACATCGCTAACCAATGGTTAGGTAACTAAAAGCATTGGTAGCTTCTGTTAAAACTGGCTTAAGAAGCCTATACGACTTTGACTAGAGAGAATTTAGAAAGTCTTAAAACACTACCCACAGTTTAGTTAACCCAAACTTCCAACACTATCGACTTAAAACGTTACAAGTATATAATAAACTTCTTCAAATTGTTCGATCCTAATAACGACCTATCTTGGATAGTCTAGAACCAAAACTTACATATCTTCTTCTTCTTTTTTGGCTTAGATTTTTATATAATGATCCTAATTCTACCACGCACTTTGTGCCTACCGCAAATTCTTAAGGTTGTTACTGGCGTTTTCGGCCATGTTTCTTAATTCGCCGTAGGTAAGCCTGCCTTAACGTTCCAACCTCAGTCTGTCAAAAGCTGGACAATGGATAAGAAAATTCCTCTATATTTCCATCTCTCCATCAACTTTGACAACTTGTTTCAGACAAGATTTTTAGCCTCATCGCATTAGGACTTCTATTATTACAAGATGGACTTTACTAACGGCAAGTAGTTGAGTAGATATCTAGCGTTTAACTCAAAACCAAAAGGATCTCGCAGTCGCACAGGAGCTGATCGTTGATCAACGCCTGCTAAGCACACGCGAGGTCTACAGATTTTGTACTGAAAGTACTGCCGTTCTGCTGTCGTAGTAAATGCTCACCTTAATTTCTAAACTATGTCTTACAAAAAGCTCTGTTTGTAGAAGACCTAGGCGAAAGGTGAAGATATATTTAACTCATTTTTTAGGGCCGCAGCGCCTTTTAGAAGCTTGTCCAAGGCGCAGCACGCATATACGAAGTGCAGGTCAGTAGAGACTGCACCCTGACATTTAATATCGAAAGGGCTTTGAATCTAACGCTCTTGGAGCATTCCAGGATATTACTGGAGCGTTCAACAACGTCTCTATGAAATCTATTCTGAACAGTATCTTGTCAATAGGTGTTGATTTTGCTATACAATGCTGGATCAGAAGTCTTCACCTACCAGAAGCCAATAAAAGGGCTTAGAGGCTCACTGCGCTGTGCATGACGGGAGCTTTAAGAACAACTCAATCGGCGGCTCTTGAACTGGTACTAAACTTGCCACCTGTAGACCTCTTTGTTGAAAACTGCGCAGCAAAATCAGTGAGACGACTAAGGGTGGCAGGAGAATTTATATATGGAACCTTCAGGCATAGCTCTGTGATAATGGTACAAGACCCCACTTTTCAACTGGGAAAGGAGGTTCAAGGAAATTATGGGAAAAGATGTCTAGCGTAAAGGTATATTAGCTACGCGTAATACTCTAAACATCTTTACGAAAAGCTCGAAAATGGACGCGGGAATATACTGTCCAGAGTTATGCAAAAGTCAACCTTTTAAGTTGCCGGACCACTGCAATATATTTCAAGCTGAGGTCTTTGCTATTGCGAAAGCCGCGGAGCTGGCCTCTAATGCACCTGCTCGCAAATCCAGAGTCAACATCCACGTAGATAAGCAAGCGTAGATAGACAAGCAAGCCAGCAAACAAGCAAAGCAGAAGGCAGAAGTGTCTTAGGAAGCAGAGCAGCAATGGAAAGTGTTGCCAGAAGTAAGCATCTTCACTTTTACTGGGTGCCAGGCCACAAAGTGGACGAGATTGCCAACAATGGTGTACGGCTAACATCCGTAAACCTAGTCAGCATTATGCAATCCATGTATTGTCTATCCGACGATCTTGACAGAAGGATGGTAAAGAAAATCAAAACCCGATGAAACGATCTACCTGGGTGCAAAACTGCGAAAGTCATGTGCAAAGCAAGTACAAAATATTCTTATTGACACTCGATAGAAGAGACTGTAGGAATATGATGGGAGTACTAACTGGTCACTGTCTGATGGCGACACACGTTAGCAAGATAAGGCTGACAGATCGAGAAGATCACAGGAAATGTCCAAGCAGGGCACCAAAAAAATAATGGAGCATCTCTTGTGAACTTGTTCCGCATTGGCAAGACTACGCTGTAAGCTTCTGGGGTCACCATAGTATGATACACTGGAGGAGCTATCGATAGTGAGCCAACAGAGTCTGTTAAAATGCTCGCTGGCTACTCCTCTTGGATTTAGCAAGTGAACTACATCTGGTATCGCAAAGGACCAAACTGTTCTATGCGTGGCTTATTGGCCTACCAGATTAACCTATCATAACCGAATCCCTATATTACGTTCAACACATATCGTGTTTGTTTTTTTTTTTGGCAACTTTACATCTCTATAACAAACAAGACCACACTCTTATCAGTCCAACACACATATGTGTATGAGAAATTCGTGTATAAACCCTACATACTAGACACACGCATACAATTTTCTGCGCTCCTAATTATGCAAAAAAAAAAAATAAAAATTAATAACATCGTACAACTTACCAACTTCTGCAGTGGCTTTAATGCAGTCTTTGACCCATTACAAACACATCTGAAAAAAGAAGAAAACAAAAAACAAATTTGCATGTTAATTTTGCACATTTTAGTGAACAAAGTTCAAACTTAATTTCAATATTGACTACATTAAAAAGTATTTAAAAGGCTCAATGAAAATGCGAAAAAAGAATCGTTCAAGTAAAAGCCAGCCATTTGTAATGATCGTAAAGTGAAAGTCTGCAATTTAATACTCCACAGAGGTCAACGGTAAATGCGAAAAGGCCAATAAAACACACGCAGAGAGAGCAAACGCCGATTGGGTATAACTAATTTAAGTATTTATTACCGATTTGCGTTTTTTGTGTGTTGTCTTTTACGAGCGAAAAACACGCCAATGACACACACAGGACACGAACACATATACACATGTGCCTGTATAAAATCAAGCGAAGTGATGAAAGAGGTCACTAAATGCAATTTAAGGAATTGATTTTTCATTACAATAAATATTCATATATGCAGTACACATATATACAAGGTCTGTCGCAAAAGAAACAGAACTTTTTAAATATAACTGTTTCTGGTGGCGCCACCTATTGGTAGGTATATGAAATAAAAAGTAGTTTTAAGACAATTGGATAACTACAATCGATGTTATCGATCAAAAAGTGACAGCAGCTTTTGGTCATCGGTCGTAAAATGCATTTTGAACAAAGAGCAAATATTAGATTTTGTTTTAAACTTGGGAAAACGTTTACTGAAACATTTCAAATGATGAAAAAAGTTTATGGTGATCAGTGCCTATCCCGTAGTAATGTGCATGAGTGGTTTAAGCGATTCCAAGAAGGTCGTGAGCACCTCTGTGACGATCCGAAGTCGGTCGTCTTCAGAAGTCAAAAATAAAGACAATGCTGATTTGTTTTTACGATTCCGAGGGTATTGCACACCGAGAGTTCGTCTCAACTTGCCAAACGATTAATGCTGTGTTTTACTGTGGTGTTATGAAGCGTCTTTTGACACGCATTCGTCGTTCTCGACCACAATACCGTCCTGGCGCCTGTTGCACGATAATGGCCGTGTCATCGGTCGACGCTTGTCACTGATTTTTTGACAAAAAACTCCTTATTAACCATTAATGACTCACCCTACTCAACTGATCTGGCACCCTGTGAGTTTTACCTATTTGGAAAAACTCATTTGCCCATGAAAGGACACTGGTTTCAGGAGATTTCAGCTATTCAAAAGGCGACGGCCGATATTCTCAAGAGCATTCCGAAAAATGCCCTTAAACACTCATTTGAAATGCTAATTGACCGGGCTAAACGCTGTATCGAAGCACAAGGAAACTACTTTGAATAAAAATATATAACCTTTGAAAAATATTAATTTGTTTTTTGTTAATTTGTTGTTTTTTTTTTAACAGACTTGTTTCTTTATCGACAGACCTTGTATATATACATATAGAGGTATGTATGCAAATCGCCATAAAGTTAAATGGTTTATAAGTCATTGAGTTGTTGGTAATTGATTGTAAAATTATATGAGAAAAAGGTAATAAAGCGCCATATTTTATATCTATGTACATATATATATAAAAATGAATTGCTGTTCGTTAGTCTCGCTAAAACTCGAGAACGGCTGAACGGATTTATCTTATCTTAGCCTTGAAATGTTCGTGGAGGTCTAGGGAAGGTTTAAGTTAGGCTATAGCTGACTAAACCGTTACATGATATAAAAAAGTTCATTTTAACAGACTTACGAGCGTAAATTTCCAAATACTAGTGACTTTTCCACACCACATTTTTTTTAAATTTTTTTTTCTTGTGTTTTCCAACTAATTTATTTTTAAATTATTTGAATCGTTCAATTTCTGTCATTTTGCTTTCTTTATTTCGGCTATTCAAAAGGTAAATTAGTGAAAACTTAATATGTCTTTCATACAAAGTGATCAAATACAGATTGAAATTTGTTACGATGCCACGAAGAGGTCGCGCTAATATCGGTCGGCGTTCTTTTTACCATCAACATACATTATACATTGGCAGCCCAAAGCACATGCACGAGTACTCGCAGGATGCGATTGTATACCTGTACGTGCGGAATTATGGAGGGGCGGATTTGTTTGTTACATTCACTTGCAATGCAAAATGACCATAGATTACGGAATTATTGAATCGTGATCAATCAGGAAGATCGTCACGATGTCACAGCACGACTTTTCGAACAACAGCTATGTTTCTTGAAGCAACGTATGTATATATGGTGCTGTTAGATGCAGGATGTATTCTGTTGAGGGCCAAAAAAAATCAAATTAATGAAATCATTTCATCGGAAATTCCTGACTAGAGATAGATCCAGAATTATACGAAGTGGTGAAAACCAATCTGGTTTATGGATCTTGTGGACATCACAATCGAACTTCGGTGTAAATGTCTGGCAATAAATGCACGGCACACTATCCACCTGCTTTTCTTTCGGAAACTCAAACTGGAAATGATAGATATCACTAGACGACAATGACAGAACATTCAGCATTCAATTTAGAGGTGTGAATAACGATGTTGACAACACATGGATTGTACCATATTCGCCATTATTGTCTAATTCACATTCAAAACTCTTCTTTGCAAGTGTGGTCTTTTCTAGAGCCCTCCACCACATAAAAATTCCATAGAACATAATGGGCATGACTATGGTGTCGTAGAGCCAGAGGACCACTTTCGGTGAGAGACCCCACATTTTGGAAATGGCTCCTCTGCAGTAGTATAAGGGAATCTATGTCTGTTTTGCTCTCTCTTCGATACTAGTAATGCATATGTTTAGGATTTTTTTTTGAATACAGGTGGCAACTGAAGAAATAAAACTATTTTGTAAAAGCTGGTGCAAAAACTTCTTCATTTTCATTTTGCTGCAGAGCATCGAGAATATTTAATATTCTTTCAATGTCTTCAGCAAATTTATTTATGCCTTTCCATTATAAATTGTCGCAAGCAACCGTTAGGTGAACAAAAAGGCATAATATTTATAACATCTGCTCAACATGTTGCAAGCGTATAAAAATGTGAAAGATAAATTCAAACAAAAACACTCAAACTATTTTTAATATTTCCTCATTTGCCACTTACCACACCAAAGACCGTAGAATTTAACGGGTTTTTTATGCCACCAAAGTTGCCACATCAAGCACAGCTACAATTGTAAGCAAAACACTCGAAAGCGCGCTCGCGCATATTTTACACTTAATTACGTTATTTTCCACTGCCGAACCTCAATTTTTTTGTATTTATTTTTTTTTTTTGTATTTTCGCTTGGTAATTTAAGAAATCAAAAATTTCAACTTTTACAGTTTTCACACACATACACACGTACATCTAGAGAAATATATGCGCGCGTTCATATGAAATGGTCATTTGCGCGCTAATGAGTGCAAGCAGGCCCGCAGCGAACCGGGAAGAGCAAACATAATTACAAATGTTGCATATCTGCATGTGTGTTAGTCTTCCTGTGCGTGTGTTGGCAGCAAAACAATGGTTGGAATTCGTGCGCGTTTGCTTTGTTTTAATTTTGTTTTACGCAGAACGGCGCACCGCACCACCCACGCCACCGTCAATCAGACGCATCGACAGCTGACAGGTTTTATAACTCACTCCACTTGGTTGTTGTTGGCTGCGCGAAAATTATTTCTGTTTAAATTTTTGCCTTTAAAATTGGAAACTCTTATTCGAGGAATTGAATGCTTGATTGGCAGGCGAGAATTTCATTAATTTCAATTATCAGTGGCTTTTCGATGATTTGCACAATAGTCATCAACGCGTCCGAACTTTACATGATGAGATGACACTTAATCAACTTTGTGTTTTTATTTTCATAAAACAAAAATTATATAACAAACAATTTGTTTACTTTGATGCGTAACTGAGAAGAATATTTTTTTGGTTTCTATAAAAAAGGATTCCCTTCAGTATTTTTGAAAAATTTTTGCATGGAAATGCTGGAAACACATCAAATTTATTAATTTTTTTGTAATAAAAATTAATATAGCAATTTTTTACTATTTTTTTTTCCGAATTTTTTTCATAAAAAATTAAATTACTAAAACATTAAATAAAATTTTTTTTTTAAATTAAATTTTATTTTTTAATTAAAATAACATTTTTTTATTATTATTTATTTATTACAAGATTTATGAAAAAATGAATTTTTATAAAAAAATTAAATTATTAAAAATTAAAATTTATTAATTTTCCAAAAAAAAAATTGGAAACAATTTAGGAAAAGAAAAATTAAGGTAAAAATTAAATAAAATTCTTGAATTTATATAAAAAAATCAAATAAATAAAAGTTAAAATTCATTTAATTTAGACAAATTAAAGATAAATTAAAAAAAATTCTTGAATTTATATAAAAAATTAATTTTTATAAAAAATTAATTTAATAAAAAATTTAAATTTATTTAATTATTTTATATTAAAAAATTTAAATTTATTTAATTTATTCAAATTTACTTAATTTTTTATAAGAATTCATTTTTTCATATAAATTCAAAAATTTTATTTGATTTTTCCTAATTTTTTTCCAATTTTTTTTTTTAGAGAGAAATATTTTCTAAAATAAACATTATTTATTAAAATTTGTTTGATTTCAAAATTAAATTTTTAGAATTATATAAAAAAAATTTTTATAAAAATAAATTAATAAAAAATTTAAATTTATTTAATTATTTTATATTAAAAAATTTAAATTTATTTAATTTATTCAAATTTACTTAATTTTTTATAAGAATTCATTTTTTCACATATAAATTCAAAAATTTTATTTGATTTTTCCTAATTTTTTTCCAATTTTTTTTTTTAGAGAGAAATATTTTCTAAAATGTAAACATTATTTATTCTAATTTGTTTGATTGTCAAAATATATTTTAATAGAATTTTAAAAATTTTTACTTTATTACATTTTTTTAATCAAATAACAATAAATATGATTTTTTTTTAATTTTCTGAAAGTAAAATAATTTTTATATTTAAAAATTTTGATTTTTTTTTTATTTTAAAATTTGTCTACAACAAAACTTGTTTATACTGAAAAATATCAAATAAAAAATAATATTTCAATTTAATATTTAATTTTTTTCACTTTAGCAGGGAAATAAAATATTTTGACTGTCAAAAAATAAATAAAGTTTAACTCTGGAATTGTCATTAGAAGCAAAATTTCATAAAACTCTCCTTCCATAACTCTAAGTTTTTTGGAGATTTATAAATGTATGTACATATATATTTTTTCTGAGTTAATAAATTTGTTTCATACTTTGAAAAAAATATTTTGTACGAAAATGTTGGAATTACAATTTAACCACAAAAATTAAAAAAAATTGACTTATTTTTTTAAACGTATTTTAAAAAAATTGCATATATTTTCATCGCAAATTTTATTTAAATTAAAAAAATAATTATTTAAATTTTTGAAAAAATATTATTTAAATTAAAAAAGTTAAATTTCTAAAAAAAATGTAAGGCATTTAATTTAAGGAATTTTTTTATATTCGAAAAAATTATTTTTTTAAGATCTAAAATCTTTTTCTTCACATCTTAAATTTTTTTTAAACCAAAGCTGCATAAAACTCAAAACTACCACAAACCTAAAAAATAATTGTACTGAATATGTACACAATATAAATATTGCTATTTTTTCTTTTTTTCACAAAATTCTTTTAAATAACACAAATTTTTTTCCAACCCACAATTGATTTGAATTTAATTCCTTTCAAACCACAATTTATTCGTACTTTTACAAACGCCGCACGAAAATTAGCAACACTTAACCGTTAAAAAATCTCCACCTGCGCTTGTATGCTCACAATGTCGCGTATACGCACTGACTGTCGCACTCAGCCCACAGCGGCAACGTAAAAGCCTTACTCCGAAACACAGCTGGCGCATATTTGGCGGCAAATTCCAGCCGCTTCCAGTTAACAAATGCGCAGGCGCTTCCAGTATGAGTTAACAACAACAACAAGAAATGCAAAAAGCGAAGAAAAAGGAAATGCCACGAGGCAACACGTGCCCACCTGTGGCAGCAGCTCGCTTTTGGTGCGCGCGGACACCGCAAGGGCAGGCAAAGAAAATTGCGAACAGCTGTTTCAGTTTAGAATTTTGTACAAACACACGCACACGCACAGAGTGTAACAGGTGTGTGTCTGTGCTTCTAATTTATCAATGGCAATTTGTTTGCTTTCAATGTTGTGTGGCGGCATTGAGATTGAGTTTTATTACTTAAATTGTATTAAAATTTCTGCTGTCACAGAAAGCAGTTGACATTTTAATTTGTGTTTATTATTTTGAAAATAAATCATAAATATAATAATATTTTATTAAAGTTTGAAGGTTTTCAAGGCAATAATATGCGAAAAACTAATGCTAATTGTTATTTTTAAAATGACGCTTGCTTTTCACATGTTTCAAAAAAAAAATCAGAAAACGTTGATATGTGAAATTTAGACCACTGTGTTCCCAAAGTAATCTTACAGCCTCAATTTTATGGACAATAACTCAAATAAGGAGTTGAGAAGAAAAATTATGTTTAGCATAACTTAAGTCCTTCGCAGAATTTATCGATCAAACACTTTATTGCTATCTGCAATGTATGATATGTGTAAGTTTTGTTCGTCGAGAGAGAAATTAGCTACTCAATTGTCTACATAGTCTAAAATTAGAACATACATAGTCCAAGAGAGGCAATATTGCTTACAACAATGCAGTTAGGACTATGAAAAGTGGCATATGTTATTTGAAAAGGGATTCCATGTTCGGAAGATCTTCACATGCACTTAAGTTTAAATATTAACCAGATGGCTAGCTATCTTTTTCTTAAACTCTCGGAACACAGCAAAAGTTGTCGAAATGGGATTATAACTTTTCATGAACCCAGTCGCCAAATAAGTGGACCTCAGTCTGTAAGATATATCATTGAAATTCGAAATGTTTCTTTGGTATGCGCGAAATCGTTCCAGAGCATTTATTTTTTCTTCCTTTACTTCGCTCAATACATCTCTTTCGCGATAGACTGTCGAGAAGGAATGGATATTTTGGATAATACACTTTTGCCAGGTCGCTAATAAGAGTGAAATTGGTTTGTGTCGAAGCCTAATCGCTAATAAATTTGGAAGCCAATAGATGAAACAGCTCTTCAACGATTTTTAAAATGCAATTCGTACTTAACTATTCTCTCTATTATTACCAAAACTCCGCATAATATGACACTAACTAGGCTACTGTTCAGAGTTTTGAATTTGCTGATTGAAATGAAGTCAGAGTTCACTATAAATAACAGGTGTCTGCTGTTATCCACACCATAGTAGGCACATAAAGTGGGTTCAAGAATAAAGTTTTCTAGAGCCTCTACTTCATGGAACAATCTTTTTTATTTAGCAAATTGTTAAAAGCATAAACAATATTTAATAAATATCGCCTAGAAATTATTAGCCAGCCAGCCATTAACTCACACCTGCCTGTATTATTTACGAGCTATTTGTTTTGAAATTCAATTAACTTCATTTATGTCCCATTTGCTGATTGCGCCTGAGCAGCATTTCGGGTAATAATTGGTTAATATTAAAATAAGGTTAATAAATTTTGTTGGTGCATAACTACCCATCAAATAGCTTCGGTTAATTGGCATATAAATTTACTATAAATAACCTTCTGACTTTAACAGTACAATTTTAAAGCTTAAGCTGCTTGCGAGCAATTAAAAAGCGTTCATTTTTCGCCAAAAAAAAAATTAAATGTGCGCAAACAAAGCAGACAAAACTTGGATTTCATTGAAAATAAATAAAGCACACGCACATGTAGGCACACGCACACACACACACGCGTCTATGACCACAAATAAACACACACACGTAGAGCGTGAGGCAGAGAGCAATGTACAGCAGTGAGCAAAGTTGGCGTGACCTGCGACACTTTAAGCTGCACACGCGGCCACACACATCATTCATGTTCACTGCGCAGCGCAAATTTACCTCACGGAGTTCCCGGCGAATGTGATGCCAATGTCAATGATTCTTTGTTGTATTTGTTTTTGTTACACATTGTTGTTGTTTTATCATTTATGTATTTTTGGTATATATTTTTTTTTTTTTTGCTTTTCATCTATTTTTATTGCGCTCATTAACTTAAAACAATTAAACGCGCATCACAACGTAAAAGCACCGAAACACAGAAAATAGCAGCACAACAACTACAACAAGCAATAAATAAAACAATCAATAAACAACTTAAGACCACATAATGCGAGTGATGTCAATATGAAATTACAAGCAGCATCAAGCAGGCATTGACATTTGGACGCTTCGAAATTGATAGTGAGGGTAAATTGGCCAAGTGGGCGGACGGTGCGTATGAGTAACATTAAAGCCAAACATTATGGCGGCACTGTCACAGCAGCAATAAAGGTGAAGTGTGTGCGTGGGTGTGTGTGTGTCGCTGTGTTTACATAAGTTTTTAAACGCTACGTGTCACATTGTATTTAATTAAGGCTATTAAATATTAATTTAACTCAAGCAGACGGCACTCAATGGGCCACATGGAAAAGTGAGTGAGTGGGATAGCGAGAGCGAACGTAGTAAGTCAATAGTAATGAAAATGCGGTAAAATATTAAAATTACAAATTAATTATGCGTTTGAGTACACTTTTGACTACACTTCTTAAAATACCATACATTATACAGCAACAAATATAACAACAACAACGAATCATATTACAAGTGACATGCTGCTAATAAAGCGATTACAAGTGAGAGCTGAATGAATTTTAATACCTGCTTTGTAAAGAGCGTTTTTTAGTCGTTTTTATTAGGGTCTACAACTTTGCTTCCGCCGTTTTCCAATAGATGTTTCTAGGGTCAAGCACTGGTCGATTAAATCGTTTTATATCGTTCTTGGTCATTTGTGTCAACACTAAACCAACAAAATATTTGGAGAGATCTGTTTGCATTCCAAACTTATTCTCAACTGAAAATGTCATTTTTTGAGCCGAATTAGCGACATTTGCTGGAAATTTTGCTTTCTTTTTTAATTCCAAGAAAAGTGCGGCTGAGGCTCATCGAATGCTTTCGGATACGTACAGTGAGGCTGTCCTAAGTGAAAGAACATGTCTCGAATGCTTTCAGCGTTTTAAGAATGGTGATTATGAAGTCGAAGACTGGCATGGTGATGGAAGGGGGAAGATTTTCGAAGTTGCTGAATTGAAAGCATTGCTCGACCAAGATGCGTTTCAAACCCTAGAGGAATTGGCCGAATCGTGCAAATGACATAGCAAGCCGTATTAAAACGCTTCAAAGCCATGGTGATGATTCAGAAACAAGGAAACTGGGTTCCTTACGAATTGAAACCAAGAGATGTCGAACGGCGCTTCTTTGCATGTGAACAGCTGCTTCAAAGGCACAGCCGAAAGGGATTTTTACATCGCATTGTAACTGTCGGCAAAAAATGGGTCCACTACGATAATTCTAAGCGAAGAAAGTCATGGGGAAAGCCTGGACATGCCTCCACGTCGACGGCAAAACCGAACATTCACAGCGCCAAGATCATGCTCTGCATTTTGTGGTACCAGCTGGAGGTGATATATTATGAGTTTGGCTTCAAGTGAAACCATCACAGGATATCGATACCTGAACGCAATTGATGTTAAGTTTGAGCCGATAACTAAAAGAAAAAACGGCCACAGAACGAGGAAAGACACGATAAAGTCATTCTCCAGTGGTAAAAATATTTGAAGACGCTGAAATGGGGAGATCTTACCCCACCTGCCGTATTTCAGACTACTGTAGACGTTGCGCCATCTGATTACCACTTGTTCCGATCGATGGCACACGGTCTAGCTAACGAGCACCTCAGTTCTTATGAAGAAGTCAAAAATTGGATTGATACTTGGATCGACTCGAAAGATAAGGATTTCTTTCGTCACGGAATACGCATGCTGCCAGGGGGCCTATTCTGTAACTCGATTCGAAAAGCAATTTACTCGAATTCGGATTTTTTATATTCTGTAACTCGATTTTCGGATTTTCAAGCCAATTTTCGAATAAAATATTCGTTAGCTTTTGAGTTGTAGAAAGCAAAAACGAAAATTGTACGTATTTTTTCTGGCACAGGGTGGTACAACTTTCGCATAATGATAAAGTAGATCCGAATTTCGAATAGAATACATTTTCGAATCGAGTTACAGAATAGGCCCCCAGATAGATGGTCAAAAGTAGGAGCTAGCGACGGCCAATATTTTGAATAACATTTTTGTAACCGTTTTTATACAATAAATCCTTAAATTTACAAAAAAAAAAAAACGGCGGAAGCAAAGTTGTAGACCTAAGAAATTGAAATTTGGTTATTAAGAAGAAATACAACGCATAAAATTAAACTCAAAAATTTAGCTTTGTTATAGATATAAGGGTGTACTATTGTAATTTAATGAGAAGCCCAACTTTCGACCACCTTTTGCAACAATTGCAGCCGTGAGTCTGAAGAAATTAATATTTTCTTCTACGGCGTCAATCGTTTCATATAACACTACAACCGTTTTGGCAGTGCAAAACAACCGAAATTCTAGTTTACAATTTTTTAAGTTTCACCAGCGGAGAAGGCCGGAATCATTACAATAGTGGAGTACGGGTGATCCAAGGAGTGGTACTTTTTTCAACGGCCATTTTTGACAGATCACATGTGAGTCATGTTAAGCTGTCATTTTATTTCCCAGAATGTTCTTACAAATGATAATACAAATTTCGCATTAAATTTGAAGTTTTTGTGTAAAGTAAAACTAAACAAAAGTAAAAGAAAACGCCGAATGTGAAATAATAAAAATCGTGAGATGAATTCAAAAATGTGATGATAAGACTTTAAGTTACTATAAATGCTTGCAGTGAAGGATTGACGAAATATTGATTGTAGTTTCGCATTTAGAAATTTTTTTCTGTTCTTTGCTTTTTGACTCCACCTTAATGAAACAAAAACTGTTTTTTTGACCAAAGTCCTTGCTTCCTCTTGGCGAAAATTACCAAACAAAAGGACAGGAGACAAATTGTGAAGATTGTGATAGCAAGTCAAACTAATTTCGTTTTAACATCAAAAGTCCAGCGAAATTTTTGGACTAGTTTGATTCGCAGTGTTGCGTCTGAACTTCTCTTGTTGAAAATGCGTGGGATATAAAGGGTAAGTTAACTCCAACTTACGTGAAAAAAGTACAAAGCTTTGTTATAGATAAAAATAAAAGTAAATAAAAATTTGGTTACTGAAATTTTTCACATAAAATTTGAGTTTAAGTCAAAAAGTTGTAATACAAAAGTCTAAGAAATTTTTATTACCAACAACTTTGCTTTTACCATAAGACTCCGAGCCTTGCCGAAATAAGAGATAAACTGTTTTAATCTTTAAAAATTCACCTTTTCTTCCTCTTCGCGACCTAAGATCGACCACAAATTATTTTTCCTATAATTTTTATTATATTCTCTTTTTTTCCTTTGGGTTTCAACTTACTATGAATTCTTTTCGACTTTTTTGCATTTTCAAAAGCTTCAGTACTGGCCTATAAATAATAAACACAAAATAACTTTATCTTCAACCGAAGCTAAACTACCCTTTACGAATACAGCACTTTTCTAACACGATGCTCATTCTGATCCGTCAGTTTTAATGCTAGTTATATGCTGCAGTTTTCTAATCTACTGTAGAATATACCGGAAAAATGGCAATACTAGTAATAACATAACTCGCAGAGATTCGAGGAATAAAGCAAGTGTTTAAATAATTTTATCAACAAATCATCAAATAAAAAAGCTTTCCATGGAAGAACTAGACTTTGTTCGTTCAATTTGTATGGCAGCTATATGCTAAAGTGATTCAATATCGGCGTTTTAGCAGCTTTTTTGGAAAGAACAAATCGATATGTCAAAACCTGAGGAAGTAGTCGCTTATACATGGACAAATAAGCGGCCAGCCAAGACGACATGGGTTTAGGATTTTACCCAGTCCCCAATAATCATTTTTGCCAAAAAAGATATGTTTATGGCAAGGTTAACATCAGTCTCGTATAAAAAATAGGGTCTAGGTTCACTAAACTTACGTCTTATTTTCCAAGACGGGTTGCAATCGACCATAAAAATGAAACTTAACAACTACAGAAAGAGTGAATTGTATATTTAAGGCGAGAATTAAGCAATATTATGAAACCCTGTTCGACTTGCTTTACAGTTGTGTAAGCTTACCACAAGAGTAGTCTCTTACATATGTAGGTTGCCTTTTATGTCTCGGGATTTGGCAACCCTGGCGTTGGAATCTGGCAACTGACAACTTTATCGTAAAGTTTGACATTTTTCATTATTTACATGCTCAGAATATTTTGATATACCGCCATTATTTGTGTTATTTACAGTAACTTGAAATATTCATCTCGGCCAAAAAATGGAATTAAGTCGTGAATAATTTATAACTTTCGATGTGGTTAACTCATCAAAAGTGCATTGATGAATGTAATTCAATTTTTGGTGAATTCAATCGAGGTCGTAGACGAGGTCCAAGACGAAACTCGTGATGGTCGTTCAAAATCGGTTATTGTTCCGGAAACTATTCATGCTGTGTGAAAACTCATATTACTACATCATTATGTCACCTATTGTGATACAGAGACTTAGTGGGCCTAGCACAAATTCAATATTGCATGTACATTTGAAGATAAAAGATAAGTGATCTGGCCGACCACTCAAAAAAGGATCGCGTCGATTGTCCGAAAGAAATTTTGGAAATGTAAAATACGATAACAGTGCTTCGTAACATGCCTTTGACAACGTAACAGATGAATCATGCATTTATATGAATGAGCACGAATGTTAAGAGCAGTCGACCATATGTTGTTCCAAGATAAGCCGAAACAATAACTGTTGTTCGCGCATGAACAACCATATAGTCGAATGTACTTAATCAAATATTATTTTTCTTCTGTTAATTGTTGCCTGTTTTTCGGGAAAAAACGGGCCATATAGGAACCATAACACTGTAACAACGCAGAACAGTAAATTCTCACCGATACACAATCATTTGTTTTCCAGTTTTCTGTCAAGAAATCAAGAAAATCTATTGCCGAGTCAACCTACATATGTGAATTTTTGAAACTATAGTAGAAGTTCCTTACTGCTCAAGAGAGTTAAAAGTATGACTTTGAATATGTTTTGTTTCAAATTAATCATTTTGCATTTCAAATATAACGGACATAATTTGCGGCTCATCTTGAAAAATTTGCACCACCTGATGCCAATGAACATGTTGCAGTTTCAACAAGCGAACATGTCGCAAACTGCTCCTAACAGATTGGAACCAACATCGCCCACCTCCCACCGGCAAATAGCACCACACTAAAGAGCCACCACATAAACTCTTTGTGCTAAAAGTTCTCTTCGGGGCAAGGTACTCTTTCGATTGCTCTCTCTCTCTCTCTCTTATGCACGCACACATACACAGAGCAACGCTGCTAATGTAACGCAGCAGAAGCGCTTTGGCTGCCATGTGGAGCACTCTCCGTCGTTTGTTCGTCATTTAACGCCGTTAAAGAAGGACGTTCGTACGGTAGCGCGCGGACGTAACAACGCTTTTCTGTCGTTTCTTGGCCAAAAACAAAAACAAAATGCAATAAAGCACATGCAAAAGCAGTAACAAAAAAAAACAAAAACATGAAATGTAATTGTGGCAGCAAGAAAAAAGTGCAAAGCAGAGACTAACAAAGCAAATAATTTGAATATTAATTATTTGTCAAGTGCTTAACTCAATGCCACTGCTCTTATCAGTTGGGCAAATAATAGAAAAGTAAAGAAATATTTATTTACGTCCACATGTATTTGTGTTTTTGCATTGTATTTGCACTGATTTTGTGCTTTTACTTTTCTACGCGAAAGTGAAATTGATTAAAAGAAAATCATAAGTAACTTGTAATTAGTACGTAATTAGAAATTTCTAGAGTTTTACTTATAATTACAATTATTTCGTGGTTTTTGGCTAGCGTTTGCGGTTGTTTAGCGATTATTTTATTACTAATTTTTTTAATTAAGTGCGAACATTCGTGGATATTTTGCCGTCGCGCGTGCTGAGAATATATTTCGATTGCCAATAATGAATACTAAGAAGGTGAATAAATTATTATAAAAACTCTTGACTTTATATGTAATTTGGAAAGAGTAAAATATTTTTATAAAAATTTTGAATTATTTTTTATTTAATTATAGTCGTAAAATATAAGAAATATTAACATAATTATATCAAAAAAGTAATTATAAAATTCAATTTATATACGCCTAGAAACGATTTAGCTAAAGAGTATAAAAAGATAATTCAGTAATCATTTATTATATACAAACAAATATGTATACATAGTAAGTATATAAAAATCCACACACACCCACCAAAAGCTGTGCAATTTGAATTAGATTACTAATCTAGGCGATTAATTAATCGATTTCAGTAATAAAGTATTGATTAAATTCATATGCATAACCACACATATTAATTTTAATTGAAAGTAGTTAAGGAATAGTCCCGATTATTTTCCATTCACAAAAGTAATCAAAAAGAAAAGTAAAAAGTAATTAAATTAAAAAAAATTAAAGTAATCAATTAACAAACAAAGTAATTAAGTTTAAATTTCACTTTTTTTACTTTTAGTCAAAAAAAGTAATTGATATTTTTCCCTTACCAGATAATCATATATAATCAAATTTAAAAATTATTCAAAAATAATCGATAAATAATTAAAAAAATACTAATAAGCAAACGAAAATTAAATAAACAATTATCCACAAATTCCTGATTAATTCGGAAGAAAGTAATCATAAGTAACTAAAAAGGAATTAAAATAATTACTCAAAACTTCGTGATTAGTTTGTTTATATTTTATTATAAATTAATTTTTGGAATTAATAGAATAATTTATTAATTACAATTTCTTGAAGTCAAATTATTTTCCTTAGTAATCATAAGTAGTCGAAAAAAGTAATTAAAATAATTTCACACATGTATAATATATATTTTGTAAAATTCTTATTTTTGGAATTAATAAAATAATTAACTTGAAGTCAGATTACTTTCTCTTAAAGAAAGTAAGTAAACAAAAAGTAATTCATTTATTTTTCACTTAAAGAAAATAATCATAAGTATTCAAAAAGTAATTAAAATAATTACCAAAAAAAAGCTGAATAGTTCTAAAAACACTACTCATAAGTAAGCAAAGAGTGGTTAAAATAAAATCCCTGATTAGTTTGTGCATATTTGAGTAATTATTTATTTTTAAAATTACTTATTTAATTAATTAATTTCCTAAAAATCAGATTAAAAAGAAATCAGAAGAAAAGGAAAAATAATTAAAATATTTCACTGAAAACTTCAAAAAAGTTCGAAAGAAAGGAATAGTAAATAATTCATTTATTATTCCCTCACAAAATGTAATTATAAGTAATCAAGAAATAATTAAAATACAATTCCTGATTGCTATGCGTATATTTCATTAAATATTTATTTTTTTAATTTATAAAATCCCATATTAATTAATTTTCTTGAAGTCATCGAGTTTAGAAAGAAATCATAAGAAATCGAAAAGTTATTAAAATAATTACCCAAAAATTACTGGTTAGCTCGAAGGGAAGTAATCAAAAAATTAATAAGGTAAATCATTGGTTTGTTTATATATCATAAAATTTTTGCTTTTGGATTCAATAAAATATTTTGCTAATTACTTAAAAAGGAATTAAAGGAATTCTTAAAGAAATTAATCATAAGCTGTAAAAAAGTAATCAGAATACTTCAAAACTTCCTGATTAGTTCGAATGAAAATAATCATAATCAATCGAAAACTTATAAAAATAATTACTCAAAAATACCTGATTAGTTCGTTTAAATTTAGTATTAAAAAAATAATTTACCAATTAATCAATTTACTTGAAGAGAGTTTAATTTTCCTTACAGAAAGTAATCATAAGTAGTTAAAATAATTACCCAAAAATTCCTGAATAATAGTAAAGAAAGTAATCATAAGCTAATTCCAGAATAGTTACAAAGCAAAGTAATCATAAGTAATAAAAAGTGATTAAATAATGATTAAAAAAGTTACTTAATTTCACTTATTTTACTTACTATTTATATTTCATTACTTTTAATAAATTTTCTTGAAGTTAGATTATTTTCCCTAAAAAAAGTAATCATAAAAGATCTAAAAGTAAATAAAATAATTATTCAAAAAGAAAGTAATCATTAGTAATCAAAAAGTAATTGAATTACCCAAAACTTTTTAAATAGTTTGTTTATAGTTCAATAACTTGAAAAAATAATTTCTTAATTAATTAACTTACTTGAAGTACTTGCTTAAACATCGATCGACGTAAAAATCATATAAGAGTGTGGGCACACAGACAAGTCGTACCACATCTGGCAGCACTGTTTGTCAGTTATTCTATTATTTCATTCTCTTTATATTCTTCTTGAAAAAATAATTTCTTAATTAATTAACTTACTTGAAGTACTTGCTTAAACATCGATCAACGTAAAAATCATATAAGAGCTCATTGTTAGGAATCATTACTTAACTCTCCTACTAAATAACTTCCAAAAATTCTAGAACAGAATGCTTATTGTTATCAATTTAAAGCACAATTATTATTTTTAAAAGATAAGTATTTAGATATGACTATAATTTATTTCGAGATCTCTATTGGTTTCGAGTTATGTTTGTGAAGGTCTACACCTAATCTCCAGGGAACCAGAGTACATAGTTTCCAACAAAGCAGAATTAAAAATAAAACTAAAAGATTGCTAAGCAAAAACTATTATGGAAATAATAATTTTTTTTAATAGGGTTGCCACATTTTTTTTACGAAAATTATTATTAAATACATGACAAACATAACAAGATACGGAAAAATTCTCCACCCAATAATTAGAAAATATTTAAAAGCTATATATGCTTATATTTAAAATATGGTTGCCACCTGTCAAAAAAAACTGAGCAAAAAATTATTAACTAAAGAAACTAAGTTCAAACATTCACGAAACATTTTAAGAATATCTACGATTTTCAATTATGATACCTGTATGTTGGAACAGAGTTACGACTTACAGAAAAAAATAAAATTTTATTAAACTACACTTCATGAACTACATTTGAACGGAATCTAATTACTTAAAATATATATTTTAAAATAGTATGCTTCTAAATCATTTTTCTGTCAATATACCTATAACGGTTCACAAAAATAAAAGCTCATAAATATTACTCAAATTGATAAAACTGGCAAATAGCTATTTATATTTAGATTAGTTATTATTGCAGAGCACAAACACACCCACATATTCATAAACAATAAATGCAAAAACATGTTTTTCATAAACTCATCGGAAGAGTTTAACAGCACGAAATGCCTGTAGACGCCATTGGAACATATGATTAATTTGCGTTGCTTCTACAGAGAGCGCAATTTGCGTGTATAACGGCATTTTATAAACAGCTGAGGGAGAGACACGTGCTCATTAAATATTTCTTTCACGGCTCGTGTGAAAAAGTAAAAGCACTAATAATATTATTACAACCGCTCAACAACCCCAAACACTGGTGTATCCTTATCAACCGGCAAGAAAATAACAACACAAGCATACACCATACAATCGAGCATTTTTTAGAAGCCTCACCTGCTTCAACAAAAAACACCGCCTTTCGAACCAGTAAGCTTGTTTATTCGGGGGAATATCTATGCATTCAAATTCTCTCAAAACAGCACTCTCTCACGTGCGCTCACTTACAACATACTCAACACAGACAAGCACCAACCCTCTTGTGTCATGTCCCAATCCAAGTTGCAATGGTTGAAAACTGCACAATTTCCTCACCCCTTCACCGTATTACAACAAAAAGTAATGAAATCTCATAAAAAGACAAAGAAACAACACAACACAAGAAGCAAGCGCTCTCAATACATCTCACAGCTTAGAGAGCAGACATATAAATATCTAGCAACTTTACTTCGAAGCGTAGAAATTCGAGCAACTGCTAATAGGTATTCCCCAGAACACCACTTTAACAAGAATAATAAAACCGAAAAAAGGTCCTTGCTACTCGTGCCACGCTCTTCGGTTCGCTCTCTCTTTCACGCACGCTTCATTAAATTCGCATTACGAAAGTTACGTTAAATGAGTGCATAAAATAAAAACAAAAGTCTTGAGCCATAACAGTAAAAAAGGAGCCAAACGTCAAAGTAACAAACATAAAAGTTATGAGAACAACGTAAACGGGTGGCAACGCGAGCGGGGTGCTTTGAAAAAACAGACAACATTCAAGTTTATGCGCATTGATCAAATATGGATGTCATGCTTTCTAATTTGTATATTCCAACAGATGCAGGACATTCGTGAGAGGGAGCAATTCATATTGGCGGAAAGCGGAGGGGTTGGGTTAAGGTGTGTGTATGGCAAAAAGTGCAAGTAATTAATTTTTTACTTTAAAATATTTTTTTAATTAACCATATACTATAAAACATTACAATATCTGAATTAAATTAATGAAAAAAATTTATTAAAGTAAATTAAACTACCTTGGAGTATAAACTCAATTAAATATATTTCATTAAGACAAATTACATTAGGTAAATGTTGTTTTTCTATTTTAAATTTTAACAATTTTAACAGTCTAATTAAATCAAATGAGCAGTGCTCTTAAAAAATACTTTTAATTAAAATTAAAAAAATTATTTGAAAGTTAAATCAATTGACCTTGAAACACTATTTGTAACTCTGATTAAAACAACCTAAAAACTGGCTTAGTTTATCTATTTTTAATTTACTAATTAAATTACTCTTACTTTATTAATTACTTAATTTGTTAATTAAAATTAAAATTAAGTGCAATATTTTACCGATCTTAAGTCACTGTTTTGAAATAATTAAAGACAGTTTTAATTAAACAAAATTATATAATGTAAAAATATTAATTGTAAAACACAACCAATCAAGTCAAATTAAAAAATATATTAAAATAAATAAAAATTAAAATTAATATTGAAGAGTCTAAAATATAATAAATAAATTTAAGGCGGCAAAACATTTAAATATGCATATAATAGGTTAAACTTAAATTTATTTAAATCTAAATAAACAAAAAAATAGAAATTAAATAAAAATAATATTAATTAAGTATAAATAAATTATCTGGTTTTAAAAAAAACTAAAAAATTCTATAATTCAATTAGCCTTAATTAAATTAAGAAAATATAAATTCAACTCAGAAAAACTTGAACTAACTTCAGCTATTTTTAAGTAAATATTTTTATTAATTTACGATTACTTGTAATATTTTCATTAAGTTGAAAATAGTCCGACTTCAAGCAAATTCTAAAATTAAAATTTTTATAAAACACATAAACTATCTGGGAATAGTTGTGTGAATTTATACCCTTAATGAAATAAACTAATCAGGAACATTGAGTGATTATTTTAATTACTTTTTGATTACTTATGATTTACTAAATTAAATTAATTAGTAATTTTTGCATAATTATTTTTAATTAATTTCTGATTATTTTGATAATTCGACTTTTAAGACACACTAATTTCCACAAATAATTTTTTAATGAAATATAAACAAACTAGTTAGGAATTTTCGAGCAATTATTTTAATTACTTATCGATTATTTTTGAATAATGTTTTGAATTACTTTTTGACTACTTATGATTATTTAGTGAAGGGAAAATTACGTTTTTGACCAAAGTCAAAGCAACGAAACATAAAACGCTTTTTGGAAATAAATTTAATGATTTAAATGAAACTATAATTTTTAATCACAATTCAGTTTTCATTTTTAATTGAAATTTAGGTTGCTCCCAATCAGCTAAATTTAACAATGCAATAAACAATTAAATAGTGTTTTAATTATCAATATAATTAATTACATTTAATTTACAAACTAAACAACTATATAAATCAAATTACATTAAATTCAATTATAAAACTAATTCAATATTTTATTTTAAAAATAAATCAAACAAATACAAATACAAAAAAAGTTATAAAACATTCAAAAGAATATAATTTTATAAGGGATGAGAAGAATTTATTTTAGACTAAAGTTAATTAGCTAATTATTATTAAAAATAATTACAGGGCCATTCATGAAATATTAATTTGATTAAATATACTTTTAATTACTGTTTAACATTACTTTCCACTTAATTAGTTTGTACCAAATTAATTTAATGATAATTAACTAATTTAATATAATATTTTAAAAAATTAATTTAATAATTAAAAATAATAATTAAAAAATAAGTTATTAAAGCTTTTCAATAAATAAACTCAACTTTCAAATTAAATGAAAACAATTATTTTTAGTTGGAATCTATTTCGTAATGAAAAGTTTAATTATTATTAAAAGTTAAAGTGATTAAACTTTAATTTTATCTAAAGAACCTAATTGGAATTAACATATTTTAAGAAACAATTAATGCAAATATTATTTGATTAATTTTACAAATTAAATTAAATTTAATTTAAATTTAATTAATAAATTAAGTTTTAAATCATTAAAATATACTTAATTTTTGAAATTAAACACAAATTGTTTTTTCTTAACTAAACAAATTATTATAAAAACTTAAATTAATTGAAACTCAAATTTCATCTAAGGAACTTACTTTTGACTAAAAATGGGTTATTAACAGTTAACATTACTTAATTTTATTTCCAGTGCTATTTAATTCTATTTAACCATATTTTTTAATTATTTAAGTTTAACTATACTAGCCTTTTTAATAAGTTTTAAACAATTTATAAAATACCAAACTAACTTAAGCTTTTAACTTAGTAAAAGCAATTATTTTAAATACTATTTTCCTCAAATAAAAGTGCAACTATTTTAACTAAGTTTTATCCTCATTACTAATTTGATTTCAAACATTTTTATTAAAATTAACATACACTTTATTTAATTTCATTTCTCAAATTAATTGAATTTATTTGAAAATCAAATTCAATGTAAACATGTCAGTGAAATTTAATTTAACTAAATTCTTTTAATTAATTTTCACTTATTCAATAAATAAATTTAATTTTTAGAAATAATTATTTTTAAAAATATTTTTTTAAATTAAATTTTACAACTACTTTTAACTTAATTAAAATAGCGTATATTTAATTTAAACAAGTAACATAACCATTTAGTAATATAATTTAATTTAATATTAATGTTTGGTGAACCATTTTTATATTTTTCTGATTTTTCAGGCTGGGAAATTGTTTTTTCTAAAAATGTAATGCAAAAGTGAGAAAAAAGTTTAACTTTACCATTACATCAACGAGTTTTTCGTTGAATAATCAATAGAAATAGTGTATAAAACATATACGAAGCTTAAGGCATAAAAATAAAAACATACGAATATTTTCCAAACTTCTTCCAAAAGTTACAAAAATACTTATAATTAAAGTAAAGAAGAAACCGTAGCAACTGCGCTGAACATACCCAGTAGGAAAAATATAGTGTAAACACATACACAAGCAAACACAAAGCCCGAGATTAAATAATGTTAAACCATACAAGAAAAACATAAATTATATGCAAAGCGCAGCGCTAACAACACTTATAACAACCAGCTTAAAATATAATAGGTTGGAGAAAACAACAACAATAACGAAAATGCTGTCATTCGAGCAAAATTACGTGCTACACATCACCTTCGACTGGACGCTCCCTATTAATGGCTTCAAAAAACGCCTACCAAGCTGTTTGAACTAATATTACAGATACGCAACTGCACACACGCACTTGAAAGATGACACTCACACAATACCACAAGCGACGAATATAAAGTGAAATACGCTAGTTCAATTTCCAGCATATATAGGTGGGATAGCTGTGAAAAGTGTAAACGTCATGCATTACGTCTACGAAAACCACAAAACCTGAAACAAATAACAACAACAACGACTGAATCTGTATAGTTGGGCTAAACGCATAACAAGTTTATATTTGTTTGTATGTGTGTGCACGCAACACGTTGGCTTAACAAAAAGTTGCAGAAACAACAATAATTCGAACAACAATATTTCGAGCAACAACAACGACATTTTGAGCAACAGAGTAACAACAACAATATTGCAAGAAACAACAATAATAATTTGGAGCAACAAGAACAACATTTCAAACAACAACAATAATACGAAAAAACAACAACAAAAATTCGAAAAACAACAACAACACCGGCGAGTGATACCACGTCATGACACACACATTGACAAACTAAGCAATCAACGACGCAGGATAACGGCAAACGAGTGGCCGCACGAAGTTGATAACGACAACATAACGTGCAAGCCAATCGGTATTCCATAAATATTTGTGTTCGCGTGCGTGCGTTTTCAGCCAACTTTTTCATTCTATTGGCCGCGTGGCAATAAAAGCGGCAAAAGAGGAAAATAACAAAGTCTGTCGATGGTTGAAGAAGAGCCACCCTGTTGCTGGTGCATTCACCGCAAGACACCGACGCAGCCATTTATTCTAACACACATGCCAAACAAGCAATACGTAACTGAACGAAGTACATCAA